>NC_060209.1:36597500-36875000 GCF_021130785.1 Homalodisca vitripennis | reverse complement strand
TTTTATTCTTCGAGATAATATGCCTGAATTCCAAATAAAACTTCAAATCTTCAGAAGGACAGAATTTAAGTTGGAATAAATTTTATTAGAACGGGATGAGAAATATACCTAATATACAACAAAATGCTTGGTACTCGATCCCGTTCACAACCGTATTAGACATGAACAAAAATATCACTCATATTACACTATATATTAGAGATTGTGTTTGTATATAGAGCTGCATTTCTCTCCAGATTATTAAATAAGTATTCAAGTGTTACCATATCCCACGTATGATTGCGCTTAATGTTACAGTTTTTGTAGTTTAATACTGTTAATATTTTAGATGAGTTTTTACAGTACTAATTCGGAAAGTAACAATAAAATAAAAGAATGTAAGAAGTGTTCTATCATTTTTTAAATCTGTTTGCCATAATTTTATTTCGTTGGAAGTAAAACTTACTTTTTTCTTCATTTATAAAAATTGTATATTGGCAAAAATTTTTATCGGAGTCGAGTTGTCGAGAGTTCGTGGTATTCTTTACAAACTAAATGTGCAATTTCGATGTATGAAATCTTGTACGATCTACTATACGTAAATATATATTTATTACTTTTAACATTGTAGTTCTTAGCAAATTTAATATATATATATATATATACAGGGTGTATATTATGTCTGGAAACACCCAAAATATATCCTTTAATAATTTAAATATAAATTTGAAACCTCTTACAATCGTGATAGAGATTGGGCATCTACTTTTTGGAACAATGTTTTGTTATGTCACACCAACGGGGGACGTCCTGCGAGGGTATCGTGAATATTCTTAACGGAAGCCTATACCTTGTGATACATAATTTTAAAGGTAATAGCTTACTGAATTGAATGCCACAAAACCGCATCTCAAAGGAATTATTTCTATCAGAAAAATAGAGCATTTTTAGTATTGAAAATTTACTGATGTTCAACAATGTAATTTTAACATGGTTCTTGCCACAAAATGTGTTACACTAATTTTTTAGCATTTTTTTTTAAATGTTCAATTAAATAAAACAAACATTTCATTTTAAGCTGGTTCTATTAGCACAAATTTGCCAGTTTTTATTAAAGTTACAATTATGGAAATACTTATGTTATTGATTTCTTATTACAAATAAAAAATAATGTATGCTGTTAGAAAAGTCTTACAAACAAACGTTTTACCTGCATTTGGTGTGTCAAAGCAATTGTTCGAACTGTGTTCCTTCTACGGTTTGACAATGAGCTAATCTTGTGTAAAATGATTCGACAGAGTTGCCTAACATTTCTTCAGTTATCAAAGCAAATCTCCTCTATAATCCTGTTTCTTAGGTCTTCCAAATTATGAGGCTTTCTTCTATAAACATTGGATTTTAAATGACCCCCATAGGAAATAATCGATTGGTGACAAATCCGGAGATCTTGGAGGCCATTCGATTTCTCCTCCTTCGGCCAATCCATTTATGAGGAAAACCTTAAATCCAAATACTCTCTTACCTGTCTCCCATAATGGGGTGGAGCACCATCCTGCTGAAACCATACATTATCAAAGTATTCTCCTGATGCAATTTGAATAGCTGGGATTATTTCATTTTGGAGCATATTGTAGTAAAGTTCGGCATTTAAATTTCCATTGATGAAAAAGGGTCCAACAATTTTGTTACCTAAAATTCCACACCATACGTTCAGTTTTTGTGGTTGCTGTGAATGGTACTCAGTAATCCAATGTGGGTTTTCACTAGCCCAGTAACGGCAATTGTGCCTGTTAACATTGCCATTTAGGAAAAAAGTTGCATCATCAGAAAAATAGTATGTTGGTCAGAAAAATCTCTATTGTCATCACATTTGCGCATCACAAGTTCACAAAAACTCAACTCTTCTGTCGTAATCATCCTCACTTAACTGTTGGACTAAATGAACTTTAAATGGTTTGTATTTATTAATTTTCAAAATCTTACTCACAGACATAGGGTGCATATCATGTTGCTGTGCAGCTTTTCTGAGCGATGTATGTGGGTCTTCAATAAATGTTTGCAAAACATCTAGTGCATGTTCTTCATCTGTTGCAGATTGTGTATCCTACCCGACTTTGGCCGATTACGTACACTCCCTGTCATTTCAAAACGCTCAATAGTTTTTTGATATTGTTGATACACTTATGGGATTCCTTTCTGGGAAAGTGTCATTAAACAAATTACAAACTTCCCGATAAGATCTTTTGACGATCGCCATATCCTCGCATCATCAACAGAGTAATTCGTTCTCTTTCAGACAATTCCATTAAAATGCCAAATAAAAACTGAACTACTGTAATTAGATAACTTGTTGACAGCAATGCTTCAGAGACACTGATTAACTCGACAGGAATGATATGACCTTTGTCCATTTGTAATTCCCAAGCTTAGACCTGTCTAGTGAAAGCTCCATGCTCAACAAACTGAAACCTGTAGACCAGATGATTAATAACACAATAATGTTTCTCATAGGCTAGTGACCTTTGTCTCTTTAAACCTTCCTGCTGACTGGAAAACACCAAGTACAGATTCATAAGTAATCAGAGAAAGTGACTCATAAGTTTTATTCATTGTAATAAAAACTGGTAAATTTGTACTAATGAAACCAGGCTTAAAAATAAATTGTTTATTTTTATTTTAATTGAACATTTAAAAAATGCTAAAAAATTAGTGTAACACATTTTGTGGCAAGAACCATGTTAAAATTACATTGTTGAACATCAGTAAATTTTCAATACTAAAAATGCTCTATTTTCTGATAGAATAATTCCTTTGAGATGGCGGTTTGTGGCATTCAATTCAGTAAGCTATTACCTTTAAAATTATGTATCACAAGGTATAGGCTTCCATTAAGAATATTCACGATACCCTCGGGCAGGGACGTCCCCCGTTGGTGTGACATAACAAAACATTGTTCCAAAAAGTAGGATGCCCAATCTCTATCACGATTGTAAGAGGTTTCAAATTTTATATTTAAATTATTAAAGGATATATTTGGGTGTTTCCAGACATAATATACATATATATTATTCGTTTATATTTTATATATATATATATATAAACGTAATGTCAGAATAATCTTTAAAATGTAATTAAATTTTATCTATATATTTTGAAGATCCAATGCTAACCTCCATGCAATTAAATAAAACACTTAACTTTAAAAGTGTTCGTTAGTAAAATTTGGGTTTTTAATGCACCTATATTCTGCATTAAAATTAGTGCTGTAATGCACAGTGAAAAAGAAAATGGTGTAATATATATGTCCAAATTTCATGATTAATGTCTAACATATTGTCATATTATCTGGAAAAATACGCAACTGTCTATTTTTTCAATCTTTATCTATATCTAGGAAAATATTATGAAAGATTAGTTTCTGTCTTTGAAAGCATGTTTTAATTTATAATGCATAAAAGATTCGTATCAGTGTTAAACAGTAACGAATCTGAAGTGATAGCAGGATTTCCCATTGTTAAGCATTGCAATGAAAATAAAATAAATTTAAAACGAGAGACTTTTGTCCTCTTCTTCAGAACTGTAGGTTTAAGACATTAAGTAAAACAATGAAAATCTTTTTAAACTTATCATAAACTTATTCAGCATTAGTTAACTTATCTTATTTTAGAAATTTAGCAGACTAATTGTGAATACTTTTATAAAATTAAAAGCTGTTAATATCTAAAAAGCCTGATTTTAAAAATGCGTTAACACCTAGTTTGTCTTTTTTATCGTTAGCACACTAATTCGTTCGTAGAAATAATTAGTTCATATGTAAACATGTTTTACTTCAAAGTTGATTCTTTATGATTTTTTCGAAGATTAAGTGTACAGCGGTGTGATTTTTTTCAACGATATTGAAAAAATAAAAACCCCTAGACGCAGATTTGTCACGTGTTTGAAATGAGATCCCTTCCATAATTCTACTACTGGAAGTAGAGACGTTACAAGTATTCAAACTTTCTAACGGGGGTAATATAACAATGGGCGACATTAAAGTCATCTCCGCAAAAATCTATTATTCTACAATATGTCTGATCTTTTACTAATTTAGTTTTAAAAACATTACGATTTTAAACTCACTTTAAGTTTGTTTAGTAATGTAACTATCATTAATTGTTGTATGTAGACAATTAATTTTCATCCAATGTGTATTGTACGAAGCAAAATATTCACCCTTGTTTCATTATGTCATTCTTTATAAAAATTTAATTAAATATTTCATTAAGACTATATAGTCAGATAATATATGTAATTTTAAACTTAAACTTAAATTTTTAGGTACGTTTTCAGGTTAGATATAAAACACTGAGGTAAGATATCGAGGGGTGGGTCGGAGTGGCAACCCCAATATGTTACTATTGGACTCTACCCTGAGAGGCCACAGGCGAGTATGAAAATGGAATGTCGGAACGTAAACCATTTATATTATTTTCCTGCAGTGAATGTCAAATGTCACTGTGGTTTGTCAAGTATTTGTTACATTATTAAATTATTAAAAACTAGATATGTGGTGAACATGTTTTCCGTTAGAGATGTCATATATCCATAATGCAATTAACTACTAAATATTAGCGGTAGGTATTGGGTTGCCCTATTACATAATTATTTGTGAATATTATAGAATACAGTTTTGATTATCAGCATCAGATTAAATAGCTACAATACGTATAGGTACGTTATGACGTTGCTTCTCCTCAAAAGCTAGACATCTATGTTTAATGGTGCCTTATATTCCAAATGTATGATGATTTTACGAACCATTCCTCTAAAAATGTAACTGATAAAAAGTGGCCGAGAAAGTTTAAAAATATGGCATAAATCTTACATCCCTTCATAAAAAATCAAAATAAACATTAAAAATAAAGCATTTAATTTCATCAGTAATGTACACTATTTTGGATTAATAGACTGTAAGCTTTCATCTAGGGGAGATCCCATATGGTTGGTTAATATTATTAGTATAACCAACACGCATATTATGTATTGGGTGAATGTCCCTAGTTGGAGGGAATGTACACCCCAATGTTCAAACGAGTACAACTATACGGTAATTATATTATCAGTATATAGTTGTCTAAGATATACTAGTTCACGGAGAAAAAGCAATTCTATAGTTATGTTATTTTACACAATACATTTCCGTCAATTTTAATATTTAAGCATCCTTTATTGTAGTCTTGTATTAGAGGAAACCCTCTAGAAGTTTTAACATCCGAATTACATCTCGACATTATCTAACACAAAGATATCTGCTAAGTGGCATCATTAACAAGGATGATGATCGGATAGCCGCAAATAGTTGAGGTAATGATCGGTTCTTTCAGTGAAATTTAGGAATTGTTACAAGGAATTTATTGTCATAAAACATCATTGATTGGTTGTAGATGAACATGGAGGTTTTTCCGTTCTTATACAATTATGTTATCTCCACATTTGAGAACTCCAATCGTGATTGTTCTAAAATAAAGAGATCGGAAGTTGAAACGAACCTCATACAACTGGTCTGAAAAAAATAATATTTTGTAAAGAATGCCACCCGAAAATATCCCCAATTCAGATGCCTCTAATAGCAGTTAAATAACATCTAAACGATAGTAAAATGGTGAAAAGTAGTAAAGTGAGTCTCATCAACGATATTATATATACGAATCAATCTTGATTTCTGGATTAGTTATAACAAAGAAATACAATTTTATATAATTGCAATTAAGGCTACTGATATTTGTATGTTCCATTTTCAACATCATAGAATATGAGACACTGATCTAAATTTTGTTTAGTTAATAAACTTTCAATAGATAGTTACATTAGATTGTAACAGCAAATTGTATAATAGAGATGACTATGTTAAGTCGGTTAATGCGCAAGAGATTCAGCAATTTAGATAGAAATGTATAAAACGTTTTACGATATATGTTTTTGTACATATAAAACATAACATGAGGCAATAATGTTATATTATGTTCCTAAAACGTAAACTGGACACAATTTACAGAACTATGATAAATTATCTCATATATGAGTCATTATCTGCAGGAATTACCACACAAAGGCGACATTCTACTGTGTCGGTTTATGTGGCAATAACTCCTCATCTGTCCGTGTAATCGCCGCCGTGTGCAGAGCGCTTATCACCTAGTAAATGAGCGGTTCTCTTGTGTATTTACGTTTCATATTTAGCACGTATCTTACATTTTACAATACAACAGTATAACTGGAACAGTTTCTGGCAGAGTTATTACAGATATAACCTATCCGTCGTATAGTCTGATTTTCCTATGGTAGAAAATAATCATGTGATAGTTGTACGGAGGCTGCAATGTATGATCTGTTAACTGGCCAGATATAACGAAATTTTTATAATATACGGAAAACTGTATAACGGAAAATTTCCGCTAGCGTCATACATGTTACTGTTCTATGATTTAAAAGCAGTTTTCTTGCAAAATGTATTTGGTGCGCAATTGTTTTTACAATAAGAGGTGAAAAAGAAGGAAACATAATCCTACTGTAAGGTTTACGTATAAAAACTAGTTATATACTTATACTGACAAATTAAAAGTTTGCAATGACACAAAAAAACGTTAGATTGTGTAGCAGCTGATTTTTGAGATCCATCTACTACGTCATGATTTATTATGATCGATAGTGAAAAGAGAAAGTAACTTAATTCTAACAGCTTTTGTTACGTCACTGTAAATGTGACACGAAAAGTATTTTACGATATTAATACTGTGCAATAAACATCCGATCTAACTTTTTTAAACGCATACTTTTTGTCCTGAAATGGATAGATTATATGATTTGCCACTAACTTATGCAATATTAAAACACTAAACATCTAATAAAATAATAAATATTTTGTTTCATGATATGATTAGGGGTACGTTTTTAATAACGTATACATCCACCCTGTATACAGTACTTGATAATTATTTAACAGAAGTTACCTTCGATAGACCAAACTTTATTAGGACACAGTTCCTTAACACAGCTTTATGATAAAAACTATTTGGTGGCTTTCGAGTCATAAGTAATTATTGAAGATGGATGCTTGTGTTTGATATTGTAACTGCTGGTTGAGCACATGTAATTTATGAGGCTGGGTTGCTGATAGTTGGTACTATAACTGCTGGTGGGGCACAGGTAATGTATGAGGCTGGGTTGCTGTTAGTTGGTACTATAACTGCCGGTGGGGCACAGGTAATGTATGAGGCTGGGTTGCTGTTAGTTGGTACTATAACTGCTGGTGTGGCACAGGTAATGTATGAGGCTTGGTTGCTGTTAGTTGGTACTATAACTGCTGGTGGGGCACAGGTAATGTATGAGGCTGGGGTGCTGTTAGTTGGTACTATAACTGCTTGTGGGGCACAGGTAATGTATGAGGCTGGGGTGTTGTTAGTTGGTACTATAACTGCTTGTGGGGCACAGGTAATGTATGAGGCTGGGGTGTTGTTAGTTGGTACTATAACTGCTTGTGGGGCAGAGGTAATGTATGAGGCTGGGGTGCTGTTAGTTGGTACAATAACTGCTTGTGTGGGGCACAGGTAAAGTATGAGGCTGGGGCTGCTGGGTTGCTGTTAGTTGGTACTATAATGCTGGTGGGGCACAGGTAATATATGAGGCTTGGTTGCTGTTAGTTGGTACTATAAATGCTGGTGGGGGGCACAGGTATTTATGAGGCTGGGGTTGCTGTTAGTTGGTACTATAATGCTTGTAGGGCATAGGTAATGTACGAGACCGGGGTGCTGTTAGTTGGTACTATAACTGCTTGTGGGGCACAGGTAATGTATGAGACTATGCTGCTGTTAGTTGGTACTATAACTGCTTGTGGGGCACAAGTAATGTATGAGGCTGGGATGTTTATTGGTTGGGTACTATAACTGCTTGTAGGGCATAGGTAATGTACGAGACCGGGGTGCTGTTAGTTGGTACTATAACTGCTGGTGGGGCACAGGTATTTATGAGGCTGGGGTGCTGTTAGTTGGTACTATAACTGCTTGTGGGGCACAAGTAATATATGAGGCTGGGATGTTTATTGGTTGGTACTATAACTGCTTGTAGGGCATAGGTAATGTACGAGACCGGGTGGGGTGCTGTTAGTTGGTACTATAACTGCTTGTGGGGCACAGGTAATGTTATGAGACTATGCTGCTGTTAGTTGGTACTATAACTTAACTGCTTGTGGGGGCACAAGTAATGTATGAGGCTGGATGTTTATTGGTTGGTACTATAACTGCTTGTAGGGCATAGGTAATGTACGAGACCGGGGTGCTGTTAGTTGGTACTATAAATGCTAGTAGGGCAGAGGTATTTATGAGGCTGGGCTGCTGTTAGTTGGTACTATAACTGCTGGTGGGGGCGCAAGTAATGTAATGAGGGCTGGGATGTTTATTGGTTGGTACTATAACTGCTTGTAGGGCATAGGTAATGTACGAGACCGGGGTGCTGTTAGTTGGTTACTATAACTGCTGGTGGGGCACAGGTATTTATGAGGCTGGGGTGCTGTAGTTGGTACTATAACTGCTTGTGGGGCACAAGTAATGTATGAGGCTGGGATGTTTATTGGTTGGTACTATATAACTGCTTGTAGGGCATAGGTAATGTACGAGACCGGGGTGCTGTTAGTTGGTACTATAAATGCTAAGTGGGGGGGCAGAGGTATTTATGAGGCTGGGGTGCTGTTAGTTGGTACTATAAACTGCTTGTGGGGCACAAGTAATGTATGAGGCTGGGATGTTTATTGGTTGGTACTATAACTGCTTGTAGGGCATAGGTAATGTACGAGACCGGGGTGACTGTTTGTTGGTACTATAAATGCTATTGGGGGCACAGGTATTTATGAGGCTGGGTTGGTGTTAGTTGGTACTATAACTGCTTGTAGGGCATAGGTAATGTACGAGACCGGGGTGCTGTTAGTTGGTACTATAAATGCTAGTGGGGCACAGGTATTTATGAGGCTGGGGTGTGCTGTTAGTTGGTACTATAACTGCTTGTGGGGCACAAGTAATGTATGAGGCTGGGATGTTTATTGGTTGGTACTATAACTGCTTGTAGGGCATAGGTAATGTACGAGACCGGGGGTGCTGTTAGTTGGTACTATAAATGCTGGTGGGGCACAGGTAATTTATGAGGCTGGGTTGGTGTTAGTTGTTACTATAATTGCTGGTGGGGCTCAGGTAATATATGAGACTGGGTTGCTGTTTGTTGGTACTAACACTGCTGATGGGGCGCACGTAATGTATGAGGCTGGGTTGCTTGGTGTTACTTGGTACTATAATTTCTGGTGGGGCTCAGGTAATATATGAGACTGGGTTGCTGTTTGTTGATGGTACTATAACTGCTTGTAGGGCATAGGTAATGTACGAGACCGGGGTGCTGTTAGTTGGTACTATAACTGCTGGTGGGGCACAGGTAATTTATGAGGCTGGGTTGGTGTTAGTTGTTACTACAATTGCTGGTGGGGCTCAGGTATTATATGAGACTGGGTTGCTGTTTGTTGGTACTAACACTGCTGATGGGGGCGCACGTAATGTATGAGGCTGGGTTTGCTTGGTGTTACTTGGTTACTATAATTTCTGGTGGGGCTCAGGTAATATATGACACTGGGTTGCTGTTTGTTGGTACTATAACTGATGATGGGGCGCACGTAATGTATGAGGCTGGGTTGCTTGGTGTTACTTGGTACTATAACTGCTGGTGGGGCACAGGTAATCAGGTAATGGCTGTGTGCTGTTTATAGCCTGGGTTTGATATACTAGTTGATAACTATTGTAGTTTGCTGACTTCTGAATTTGAGATGGGTGCCTATACGTTACCAGCCGTATGGTAGTTTTAGTTTCTCCACTAAAACATATGAATAATCTGAAAAATCAAGCAGGTCTTCCTGTGTTAAGCTGTTACAAATTTGTGTTCTTATGTATGTTTTACTTTATTTATGACACAAATGAGTTAATATATTTTTTTTAGTTTATATTATTTTGTATAAAACCAATTAATTTAAAATTATTAACTTTAGTACAGGAGCATGTTTTTACTAATGAGAAATTAAGAAATGAACTATTACAGAAATTATTTGTCTATTGTTAATCTAGCAATTCAATGGTTTTTCAGATGTGATGGATATGTCACGAAGAAAAAAGTTGATTTGAGTGAAAAATGCATAAATTGTGAATAAATGAAAATAAAACTAAAAATCACGTTTAATGATAATTAATTACTTGAAGAAGTTCCATCAACACAAAAACCAATTTACGTCAACGGGTTCTATCGACACACTAGGACATTTACAATTTTCTTTTCACAGCAACAGAGTAACGAGAACTGACGAAAACACCTTTAACAGATGGCGCATGAAGTAGAATGTAAGAGAAGAATCTAGGACTGTCTTTACTTTGTATTTCACTTAAAGACTACCGCCAGTTAATAAAGGAAATCTTTACGTGTTCCTCTTTAAAAATTTGTTCATAGGTAATTTGTTTTAGCTGACCTATAACTCCCATGCATTTCTAGTTTAGGCACAATATTATGGTAAATAACTATATCCTTTCTTACCATTTTCTATTTCATTGATCTGCGTGTATTCATAAACAATACATTTACGGGTTTCCAAACGTTTGTACTTCCGTTATATATATATATATATATATATATATATATATATATATATATATATATATATATATATATATATATATATATATATTATATTATATATATATATATATATATAAATTATATATATATATATTTATTTATTTATTTAGTTATTAAGGAAACATAAACATCATTTGTTATTTAGCGTAGGTATGACACTTAGGGTAGCTATGATGGGAAGGGTTAATTCAATGAAGTCTGGGTTAATTTACTCTTAGTGCAACGTCTGAAATCTGACACTGTCACAGATGACTTGGAAGCTGGAGTCATGTTTGCACGAAGAGATAAAAAGTTGGGTTGCGATGTACCTCATTGCATCGTGTTGACATCAACACGGCTAGACCACGCTGGAGTTAAGAAGTTTTCTACACAAAAGTTTTTACGTGAAGTCAGACAAACCCTGTTCCTCCACTGTGTTTAGGGATCGTGTCAAAACATTGCAGTGCAATCAATTATGCGCCTGAGACATTGAAAATACCTCTTTAAGTAAATTACACTGTGTTTGTGTCTAGGTGTCATTAATGTCGTAACGATGCAAAGAGTTTATTTTTAGCTTCTTCATCACCGAATTTTCTTTTCAAATCTTCAGACGAACATGTCTCCAGATTCCAGGAGTCGACAGTTATTAATTTCAGACGTTAAACTGAGAGGATGGTGAACTGTAGATAAACTCAACATTCACATATTCTTTTTTTATATACGAGCTCTGCCGTGTAAGGATGATTATTTTACCGATGGGCTATGTAGTAGGGTTAAATATATTATATTTGAAGGAAACAGCCTTTTCGGTTTCCATAAATGGTTCACCAAAGCCAGTATAAAACTTCCTAATATAAAACTAGTTTTATTAATACGGATACTGTTCTATAGTGGTGGTTCCACCTTATGATTGCCGAGATATGACTTTGAGATGAGTCTATGCGTATGCACAGAAGGCTGCTGTGACAGAGATGATGAAGTAGTCATTTATTCTCAATTCTGTCGTTACTCAGGTGATATAAAACTACTAAGCAACCTGGTGAAGTCCAATATTTACCGTAATATGAGACTAACGAAAAAGAATTGTGTCAAAGCAAGTGTTCCATCGCAAATAATTGAAGACTAAATTGAAAAATACTAAACAAATTTAATTTGTATTCTTTTTTTGTTTATTAATATACAATTACGAACGAAAAATAGTTGAATTATAATTGTATACTGAGATTAATCTCACCTCATAATCTTAATATATAAGGGCATGAGTTCAGCTATTCTGTTTGGATCAAAATTTTTTGGCCTTGTAAATTATTTCATAAAAACGTTAAAAATATCAGATAAGAGACTGTGTTTTAATGTTATATTAAAAATTTGTAATCTGTAAATAGATTTCTACCGCTTTGCACAATGGTATTTTGGATTATCAACACTGATGTCCACGTGTATCCTATAATTGTAAGGTTCGGAGATTAAATCGTGATACATCAGGTTGTGTAATCTGTCCAGCGGCAGGCAATCCCGCTGACGAGAATAGCTGCACGAGTAGCGCAGTGCTGTGACGTGGGCTAATTGTCAATTAGGACTGTCTGACGACGATTTAATTAAATCAAACTGAACCAGATTATTGTTACTGCGGTATTTATTTTTATTTTGAATGATACATTTGAATAAACCCTTTGAGATTGCATAGGACAAAAAGAGGTAACTATCATAAAAAAATGTAAGCACCCTAAAAACGTATTTTCGATAGATTTGTAATGCTAAAAATAAATTTTTATAGACTGGAATATAAAAAAGACATTTGTAGGGAATCTTAAAAATTATAGAAAAATGTAATCGGTAATAAATATGAGTATGAAATTTATTCACAACATAAATATAAATGGTACACATTCCTTATATTATGATTTGAATTTAAATACACGTTTTAAGAAATAAACCAACTTTTTATAAGATCTCATTTAGCCAGGAATGTTTTATTCGTAAATCACACAGGCATGTTGTATATATACTTTTCTAAATCACATTAACAATTTGTATTGTGTAATGAAATTAATCAAGAATGTATTCTTGTAAAATGTAACTTATAATCACTCAATCTAGTCTGGTAACTTATTCGCAATCAAGTTCAACAAAAAGTCAATTCAATCAATTAGAATCGACTGGCATGGGTCGTTAATACAATTATTCACCAGCGAATGGACAGTAACCCAATCCACGGTGTTGAGTTTTTATTCAATTATCGGTGACCTAACTAAATGCACGTTTCTGACGTTTTTGGTATATTAAATGATTAATATAATGTATTTTTAGTTACATATATAACATGATTTATAAGGATTTTAATTAACTTGCGTTCATATTGGGGTAGCCGTATTCGTTTTAATTTTATTACAGTATAAAACGATACAGTTAGTATAAAACAAAACTACGTTCCCAAGGGCAGGAACAATTATGTAACACATTCGTGCATTTTAATTCATATTATTACACTGAACAACAACACTTACAATAAAATGTATGTTTTTGCTCTAAATACTTAGTAGTAGTTTTAGTATAATAATAATACATAATAACAATAGAAGACATAATTAATTTGTCGTGATATTTTTACTATGATTGAACAACAAAGTTTAGCGCGTTTTTATAGTTATAAGTTTAACTAAAATATTATATAAAACAATTTTGTGTCAATCTAAATATATCTCAATGTAAAAATATCGTTTTATCACTCATGCCTGTACTGTTTTGTCCCTTTCAATAGTGATCTAGACAATAAGAAAGATCCTCTCACTTAATGAAACATTTACATTCTAGAGGACGGTTATCTACACGTAATTAAACTCATTGCAAATGTTTGTTAAAATCACTAAGGTGCACTAAATTCATTATGAAATTCCGAAACACCTACCCTTTGTCATAAAATAAGAAATGGGCTTTGTTATTTCTGAAGTCAACAGTTGTGGTCATTTGAAGAATTTACCAGTCTGTACATTATACAAGCACGAGATATTTCTTTAAGTAACAAACGTGTTGTAATGTATCAAGGGAAGCTTTATTTATGAATTTAAATTGTGTAACAAATAAATTTTAAACATTTACTTCTGTATTTGGTCAGCATGAAACTTACTTTTATCAGTTTGTGGCACCAGCTTTTGGATTTCATCACAAAGAACTCTGCTACCTGACAGTTAAAATATTCAGTAACTGTTTCATTCAAAATACCATAATTTTCCAAACTCTTCCCACCAAAAACCACTTTGGGTTCTGAAAAAAGACAAAAGTCTGAAGGTGCTAAATCAGGGCTGTATGGTGGGTGAACCAGTAATTAAAAAGGAAAATTTTCCAGCTGCGTATGTGTTCTTACTGCCTCGTGAGGTCGAGCATTTCTTGTCAAGCAGAATAACGTCGCTAAAAAGCAGGCCTCACCGGCTGGTTTGGATATTGCGCTTTAGCTTCAATGCGCAATTGGTTCTTACTTTAAAAATGAGCATATTATTGGTCACCATATCAGGATGTATTCAACACTGTCCTCAATAGAGATGTTGGTAGGAACCCTACCATAAACAGTCAAATTCTTTCTAGGTTAACGAGAAAATTAGTAGCCATTGTACAAAAATAAAATGCTACCTCACTTTTAAAATAGACATTTCATGACCTGACACAGAAAGTTTAAAAGCGAAACCATAATTCAAAATGATTATTTCTACATTTCACCACTGAAATTTATGTGTTTTATTAAGTTTGTATTTAAAACCATGGATTATATTATATTAGCCTACGAGAGAAAATACATGACAAAACATAAACGATATGAGTAACTTATCAAATAGATACGGTGTGATGTGTAAAATATATTCGAAGGAGGAGTAAATGATAGTGTACCATTCTTCAAATATTCACTATGACTTGCTTAACAATCACAATTACAAATCTGTAAACTAGCTTTATCGATGAATGCAGTTTAATATACGAAACTTTTGGTTTAGGTAGTTTTTTTGTTACGGTATGGTGTGATTTTTATTATTTTTAATTTGTGTTGGTCATTAATGAGTTAGTTGTAAGTCTTAAGTGTATTTTAGAAGCTCTATTATTGTTAAATCAGAAAAAAGTGGATTTTTATCCTAGTGTTCTCTTTTGCAACATAGAATATTGGCAAATATACGAAATACTACTATTCTTTCAAATCATTCGTGGTAAATAATCATTTTATACGAATATGGTTACGAGAAGGATGATTGAAATATGTAACAGTTTGCGCAAAGTACTGGTAGACTGTGCTGATAATTTGAGTGCATTAATGTGATTAAAGAGTGGGCGTAACCTGTGCAAAGTTGTCTATTTATTCAGGTCAAGTGATACATCTTTAAACCGTTTACGCTTTAATTCTTTTTTGACGTAACTGAGATTTTTAATGAGATGTTATATATTTAGTAGTAGTTGTTATAACACGGCAAATTTGTTGCAATTTTGTTTCTTATACTTGTTATAAAAAACTAATAATGATCGTTACACGTTAACTAAAGTAAAAGGTGCCTAAATTGGTAAAAAACACACTTGGAATAGTGTATTATTGTTATTATTATTATTACACTTCCTATGATATTTTCTATCTAATTTAACTTCCATAGTGTTTTAAATTACGGATATTTATTGCGAACTATAAAAAATTAAGTAGAGTTATTATAAACGAAGTATTTGTACAAAAACACATGTACTTGCAGTCTTTATATTTTGTAACGCATACTAATATTACATATGTTTTAGTATGTAATAATAATTAGATAAGTAATGCCACGTTTCGTATTCTATATTTAGATTATTTAAATTTTTTACAGTTTTAATAGCGTATTTATATCTGATTATTATTCATGGTGATTATTTATATCTTTATACAATCTGTTGATTTTTATAAATTATTCTTGCATTATAAAAGTGACTGAAAAGAGAACGTACAGCAATAAATGTAAGGTACTACTTTTTTATAATATTACCTATACAATATAAAGAATTATAAAATAGTAATAAAAGGGCTTTTATTCATAGTAATATTTCCGTAAAATTCAGTATCCTCTATGCCCTGATGATAGTTTGTATTGTAGCAGGAACATAAACTTGTGTGGTGATTAATGTTGTAAATGGCCCCAATTACAAGGCGGCTAGATGCTGAAGTTATAATGACCAAAGTTGTAGCGTGAACATAATGTTTCGGGCACACTTGTTGCTCGCGCTGATTACATGTACTTTACTTCGCCTTTTATAGGTAATATGAATACAAAATATAAACAATAAGTTGCTTTAAAGTTAGCAGAATATGTTTTATACATTTAAGTGAAGCCATTTGAAGTTATTTTGCTTTTGTCAATAAATGACAATAAGAGTAAATATTTTTGAAAAACTATTTACGGAAATAATTAACTTACAGAACATTTTTTCCGTTAAGTAAATACGGAAAAGCCATGAAATTAGTTAATATTTATTTATACAATATTTAATTTTGCACGTTAAGTGTAATAAGAAAAATATTTTTCACACGAAGCAATGTCTTATGCCCTAAACCAATAACTTCTTTCCGAATAAGATTTGTTTTAAGATAAAAAACATTTTAATTTTCAATTAATTAAATAACATTTCTTTCAGATTATGATAATCTTAAAAAGTTCCTTTGCTGGTTCAGCTCTCAAGTTCAGTTTTGACGTGATACTAATTCAAAACACTCTACAAACTTGTTCAGCTGGATTTCTAAAATATTGCCAAAACCCTGAAAACGTAAATAATGATAGTGGGTTAAGTCCTAGAATATTCTGTCAAAGTATGTTGTTACCATACCGCAAACGACACTTGCTTACTACTAGCGAGTCATTTTAATGGCGAAAGAAATTTTTGCATATTACAATTCAATTGTTGATGACTTCCTCCAAAATTACCAGTTCTAGGTACCATTACATTTGTTGGTAAGTTCGAAAGACAATTTAGTAATACTTAAGTATAAACTTATACGGATAAATGTATGTAAATAAATAACCATAATCTTAAGCTACACGTACAATTTCTGTGAATACTTTATAATTCAAAATAATTATAATACTTAAACAAGAACACCTTTATTTATATTAATCTAAATCAATATCCATATAAATATTATACCTTATTAACTAATTATTTTAGATATATTTCACCTTCCTCTTAGTGCAGCGTCTGAAATCTGAGACTTGGAAAAAACTCCTGGAATCAGGAGTCATGTTCGTCTGAAGAGGAATGAAAGTCAGCTACGAAGAAGCTCAAAACTAACTTTTTGCATCGTTTCAACATCAGATACAACTAGGCTATAAAGTATAGTGTAATGAAGCTGAAGAGGATTTTGTTGTCTAATAAGGTGCACTAATGAGTGCAATACAAAGTTTTAGACATGATCTTAAGCCACAGTGGAGCATCCGAGTTTTCTATATATAACGTGGCTATGATAAAGTCCCTCGGCGTCGTTCTTGAAGGTAACCCTCCATTCTCTGATCATGTCACGGATGTTATCCAAAATGCATCATACAATTCTAGACGCCTGTATAGATTTAGAAATTTTAATACTGAATCCGCAAAGCTACAGCACATGCAGTGTTTAGTTGTCTATTTATATCGTGCTTATAGAAACAGTGATTAGAAAAATAACATTGGAATGATTCAAAGAACACAGAAATTAGCCATCCGTTTGTATTCTGTCTGATATTGTGTCCTTTGACCAAGATGCGGCTAGAGTGTTTTGTGTATGGAGCAGGTATTAAATGTGATTACAGTCTGAACGATCCACAAGGCCCTAACAATCTGAGTACCTCTTTGTCTTTGTGGGAAACTCGAGTTCTGAAAACCAGGTCAGCCAGCTTTAGTTCTCCAGTGTGTGCATGGAAGTGTGTAGGAGAAGTTTCTCCTAATTTGGCACTATAATGTACAGTGAATTACTTAGTCTTGACTTCATTCGTAATTCTACATTATTACTTAATGTAAATATACTATACCTAAATACAGTATATTTTTAGGTGTAATATTTACTTTATATGTAGCCTTCTTCATGCAGAAATAGAAAAATGGTATCACTTTTACTATCGCCACTAAGCTGACCAACAACGAGTTTATCACGAGCTACTGGTAAGAACAAACAACTGCTCGCTGCACTTTAAAGCACATTATGAATAGATATTTCTCACGAGTCAATGTGATTGTTTGTTTTTACAACGGCTAAGGTAATAATATAACAGACCACTGTTTTATTTACGATATAAAATAAAACGCTGTTTAGGGAGATTATTGATTAAATTTGGTCAATGTACCAGTTTTGTTTTGTTTTTATATAATTAAAAAAATTTGAGGCTTTGTTGTTTTTTAAAATGAAATAAAACCTGAGACACCACTTCATTGATAATACTTGAGTATAACGTAAAATCACGGTGAATAAGAATGTACAGAATTATTTAAGAAACACCAGAACATCAATTCATAAAGTATTATGTAATACACAGAGTTATACTAATACAATTCTCATAAGATGTTTATTTATTACTGCAAAAGTGTTTGATTCAAATTAAAAAAAAATAATTTAGAAGTTTATTCTGTTTATGAAAATGTATTATTATAATAAATTTATATGTTGAAATTATCAAGCACAATCGAACACAGCTTAAATACACGTGAAGGTTTTGCTGTTAAAAACATAACACAAAAAATTAGGATGGTAATGATATTAACGTGAATTAGTATAATTATAAAATGATACTAAGAATTTTATGCGTAAATAATGTTTGTTTATTCAAAATAAGACAAATATTCACTTAGCTATGATAATTATACACAAACACTTGACAAGCACTAGATTGTGCCTCAAGCCCTCTTGTTTGCTCGGAGGCCTATCCACTTCCATTGTGCCGTTAATTCTATTTTCTTCACTTTACTCATTATGTACTTATCGCATTGTAATTTTAATTTTAAAGTATTTATTTATATTATTATACTCTTTATATATAAGTATATATTATTTATAATTAAATTTTATATCATACTCAACTTCTACTGGTCATTACATTAGTTTTCTTACATAAATAAATAAATATATATATATATATTATGATTCTTAATATGTACTTATATAGTTTGTGGATGATAAAATAATACAGAGTTTATCTCACCTTTAGTAATAAATGTCACCAGTTAAATGGTGTATGGTGTATGCGTGGCTTTCATCCATCCGTCAATATCAATCCGAAATTATTTTCTTTATTTATGTTTTAAATCTTATATGTTCGTTTTAAGTAGCGGAATAACACTTATTGTTAGATAAGAAATTATTAGACTATCCTTCTCCACTTGTAAATTAAGGCACAATTTTTTTTTAAATTTTTGTATCAGTTTTATGATAATAACGTGGTCAAAGTTTTTTTTAGATATGAATTTTATAGTTATTTAGAGTTTTATTGTTTGTAGAAAGATTTCAATTATATTTAAGGATCCTCCTAGTAATATTAAATTCGAATCTAGACGTTAATAGTTATTAGCAACCAGTAAAGTGTCTAGACGAGTGCTTAAATGTTACAAGTATAATAAATCTTAAAGAGAGTGGATACCTTCTTAATGTTTTGTAGGTATGGTATTGTACCGTTTTTATAGTACATATATTGAATTATATGGAGCTAATATTTTATAAATTAAAACAACTTTTCGGAAATACTTGGTTTATTCCGAAATTTAAGTTCACCAAAAAGTTAACAAAGTTTACAAACTTTTGATTCAATTTTCTTCAAAATGTGACTCAATCGAACAAATCTAATTAGAGTCTGATTAAAAGGTATTAAAATTAAAATTAAACTAAAAAATGTATACTTCTCCAAAAAAAATGGTTTTAAATTAACAAAACAAAATAAAAAGTTCTCTTCTCAAAATACTCAAAATTAATATAACACAAAACTTGATATTTACTTTATGACCAAAATTTAATTCACAATACTTCAAAACATTGAATTAAATTTTCAGACTCTGAAAGATGGGAAACTTGAGAAATTTGTATTACAGTATTATAAAAATAAAAGATATTAACTATACGCTCGTACGGGACTTACTACTTTGAAGATTACGGGGGCAGATCGGAAAAAATAAAACGCACTAAAAATTTAAATACTTGAAATTGAATTTACACGCGATAAATAATTACTCTAAATCCCAACTATAGTGTTAGAGGAAGAAAACTTCAGCTTCGACCGGTACACCTTCTCCTTGAAACTCCAAGACTCGACTGACTGCTTCTCTCTCTGCTGCGCAACGGGTCGGAACGTATCACCGTCGCTCGATCAGCTGATTGACCGGTCTAACTGAACAAACAATGTCCACGCACCGCGTCTAGTTAACAAGAGCCTACTTCCTACCGCGATTCATCATAAATGAATTAGAACTATGGTACCATGGTGTATAAAGTAAATACACAGATGTATTCTGATGTATTGTGATATATCATGAGATATATTTCTTCCCTGTTCCTTCAAATGTAGAAGGACAGTGTAATTTTGGTAATGTTGTGGTGTTGTTGTTCCCTGTTCCTTCCGATAGAGAAGGACAGGGTAATATTTTTTTTTGGTATACAATGAGTTGTATTGATAGTGATATTTCTTCCCTGTTCCTTCAAATGTACGAGGTCAGGGTAATATTGTTTTTTTATCACTATATGAGGTTTATAATAAAACTTTATGCTATGATATTTAAAGATTTAGCAATCGATAGACATATCTAGCTATAAAAGATGACGCAATCAAATGCCGGGACAGTTCACTGCGTGAGAGGTATGTGGAGACGTGCTTAGAAATAAGAAATGACACACAATCACCTGTTACTTATTCTTTAGACGTCTTTTCTGCAGAAAAATCTTTCTAGTAACTTTTTGAATATAATTCCAAGCTAAACCACCAAAAGAAGGTAACAGATTCACAGAAGTAAGAAATTAACATAATATATATATATATATGATTTTAAAATAAATTAATGCATATTTTGAATTTTTCTGTAGACGTTATCAACTATTTAACATAATTAGTTGCTATGATAATGATTTTTTGGTTCTCAAAATTTACTCATTAGGCGATGAAAGCAACTTATTAAATAGTCCGGACTGATCTGTAAAAGTGTTGTTTGTAAAAAAGAAAAGTTTTTACAGTTCGTAGGATTGTTTGAAACATTATGCATACGTTATTATTCAAATTTGTTTTAACATTCCAAGCTGTTGTTATACATTAATACTATGATAATTACTATCCATATATAATAGTATTGTGACACATAAAACTTGTATATAGTTTAAGATGAACAATAACATTTTTATTGATGCAGCAAACATCATTTTTCAGTCCAATATACTTTTGAACTGCTTAGGCAAATTCTTTTTAGTTTATGTATTATAATACTATCGACAAATTTTATAATTTTCATACTTTAACTAGAACAAACATTACTGTAAGGTTTATTTGACAATTTATTCTTTCCATTGCTGGATAAACCTTTTTATTTTTCGTTTTAGGAAAAAGTTATTTAATTAATATTATTATATTGTTTAATGTACATTAATATCTAATGAACATGTTATATAGGCTGTGATCCCAAAAACGATCTCCGTAGTCTATACACTTAAGTATGGTGTTTTGTTTGAAGTTTGTGTAATAAATGATGGTTAAATACTATAAGAAGAGAAAAAATTATGGAGCATTTAGTAGGCGATCACAAAATCTGGAGCAAATTAAACGGCTAGAAGATGAAAAAGCAGCCAATTATATCGAGGGAAAATCAGATAATTTTAGTACTTCTTAAAAAGTACGTTTCTGGATCTATATCACGAAGAAGAGAATCCAGATGGCTCTGCATACTTTCCTAGAAACATTTATGTAGGTTTACTTTTGGTTTTTTTTTAGCGATTGACGAAACTTGTGTTTGAAATATTTCAGTGCCTGAATATTTTTGCCTAAATAGATGCATTAAATAGTGAAATGTTTTAAATAGTTTTTGACGTGACAACGTCTTAAATTAGGTTGCGGCTCGGAGTCACTCATGAAAAAGTGTAACGCCCGGGTAACGTTACGATGCCCGTCCTGTGGGTCCGCCGCACGGGATCCGCACGGGATAAAAGCAGATAACTGTGGGTCCGCCGCACAAGATAAAGCAGATAACTATGTTTATTCGTGAAAATGTGGAGGGCTTAGATTCGTCATTTACAACAACTACAACAATTAAAGGTAAATAATTGTACACTGTTGTATTGTTTATTATGGTAATGATATTTAACGTGAATTAGTATAATTATAAAATGATACTAAGAATTGTATGCGTAAATAATGTTTGTTTATTCAAAATAAGACAATTATTTCACTTAGCTATGATAATTATACACAAACACTTGACAAGCACTAGATTGTGCTTGAAGCCCTCTAGTTTGCTCGGAGGCCTATCCACTTCCATTGTGCCGTTAATTCTATTTTCTTCACTTTACTCATTATGTACTTATCGCATTGTAATTTTAATTTTCAAAGTATTTATTTACATTATTATACTCTTCATATATAAGTATATATTATTTATAATTAAATTTTATATCATACTCAACTTCTACTGGTCATTACATTAGTTTTCATACATAAATATATATATATATATTATGATTCTTAATATGTACTTATATAGTTTGTGGATGATAAAATAATACAGAGTTTATTTCACCTTTAGTAATAAATGTCACCAGTTAAATGGTGTATGCGTGGGCTTTCATCCATCCGTCGATATCAATCCGAAATTATTTTTCTTTATTTATGTTTTAAATCTTATATGTTCGTTTTAAGTAGCGGCATAACACTTATTGTTAGACAAGAAATTATTAGACTATCCTTCTCCACTTGTAAATTAAGGCACAATTTTTTTTTAAATTTTTTTGTATCAGTTTTATGATAATAACGTGGTCAAAGTTTTTTTTTATATATGAATTTTATAGTTATTTATTGTTTTATTGTTTGTAGAATAGAAAGATTTCAATTATATTTAAGGATCCTCCTAGTATTAGTAAATTTCGAATCTAGACGTTAATAGTTATTAGCAACCAGTAAAGTGTCTAGACGAGTGCTTAAATGTTACAAGTATAATAAATCTTAAGAGAGTGGATACCTTCTTAATGTTTTGTAGGTATGGTATATTTCAAGCTTTAACAATCGTTAGACATATCTAGCTATAAAAGATGACGCAATCAAATGCCGGGACAGTTCACTGCGTGAGAGGTATGTGGAGACGTGCTTAGAAATAAGAAATAACACACAATCACCTGTTACTTATTCTTTAGACGTCTTTTCTGCAGAAACATCTTTCTAGTAACTTTTTGAATATAATTCCAAGCTAAACCACCAAAAGAAGGTAACAGATTCACAGAAGTAAGAAATTAACATAATATATATGATTTTAAAATAAAATTAATGCATATTTTGAATTGTTCTGTAGACGTTATCAACTATTTAACATAATTAGTTGCTATGATAATGATTTTTCTGGTTCTCAAAATTTACTCATTAGGCGATGAAAGCAACTTATTAAAATAGTCCGAACTGATCTGTAAAAGTGTTGTTTGTAAAAAAGACAAGTTTTTACAGTTCGTAGGATTGTTTGAAACATTATACATACGTTATTTATTCGAATTTGTTTTAACATTCCAAGCTGTTGTGTATACATTAATACTATGATAAGTACTATCCATATATAATAGTATTGTGACACATAAAACTTGTATATAAGTACATATTAAGAAGAATAATATATATAGTTATTTATTTTATGTAAGAAAACTAATGTAAAGACCAGTAGAAGTTGAGTATGATATAAAATTTAATTATAAATAATATATACTTATATATATATATATATATATATATATATATATATATAATATATATATATATATATAGAGAGAGAGAGAGAGAGAATATAATATATAAATAAATACTTTAAAATTAAAATTACAATGCGATAAGTACATAATGAGTAAAGTGAAGAAAATAGAATTAACGGCACAATGGAAGTGGATAGACCTCCGAGCAAACAAGAGGGCTTGAGGCACAATCTAGTGCTTGTCAAGTGTTTGTGTATAATTATCATGGAACAATAGCAATATAGCTAAGTGAATATTTGTGTTCATTATTTTAAATAAAACAACATTATTTAGGAATAAAACTCTTAGTATAATTTTATAATTAAACTAATTCACGTTTTTTATCATTACCAGCCTAATTCTTTTTGTGTTATGTTTTTAACAGCAAAACCGTTACATGTATTTAAGCTGTGTTCGATTGTGCTTGATAATTTCATCATATAAATTTATTATAATAATACATTTTCATAAATAGAATAAACTTCTAAATTATTTTCTTTTTTTTAGGCTTGAATGAAATATTTTTGCAGTAATAAATAAACATCTTTGAAGAATTTTATTAGTATAACTCCGTGCAAAATACTTTATGTATTGAGGTTCAGGTGTTTCTTAAACAATTCTGCACATTCTATTTCACCGTGGTTTTAGGTTATACTCATATATTATCAATGAAGTGGTGCCTCAGGTTTAATTTCACTTTAAAATACAACTAAGCCACACATTTTTTAATTATACAAAAAACAAAACAAAACTGGTACGTTGACCCAAATTATTCAATAATCTCCTAAACAGCGTTTCATTTTGTACATCAAACAGTGGTCTTTTATATTATTACTTAGCCGTTATAAAAACAAACAATCAAATTGACTGGTGAGAAGTATCTATTCAAAATGTGCATTAAAGTGCAGCGAGCAGTGGTTTGTTCTTACCAGTACCTCGTGATAAACTAGTTGTTGGTTAGCTTAGTGACAATTGTAAAATTGATAGCATTTTTCAATTACTCCATGAAGAAGGCTACATAGGCTATAAAGTAAATATTACACCTAAAAATATAATGAGTTTAGGTATAATATCTTCACATTAAGTGGTAATGTGGAATTACGAATGAAGTCAAGACTAAGTAATTCACTGTACATTATAGTGCCAAATTAGGAGAAACTTCTCCTACATACTTCCATGCACACACTGGAGAAGTGAAGCTGGCTTACCTGGTTTTAAGAACTCGTGTTTCCCACAAAGACAAAGAGGTACTCAGATTGTTAGGGCCTTGTGGATCGTTCAGACTGTAATCACATTAAAAACCTGCTCCATACACATAACACTCTAGCCGCATCTTGGTCAAAGGACACAATATCAGACAGAATACAACGGGATGGCTAATTTCCGTGTTCTTTGAATCATTCCAATGTCATTCTTTTAAACGCTGTATCTATAAGCACGATATAAATAGACAACTAAACACTGCATGTGCTGTAGCTTTGCGGATTCAGTATTAAAATTTCTAAATCCATAGAGGTGTCTAGACTTGTATGATGCATTTTGGATAGCATCAGTGACATGATCAGAGAATGGAGGGTTATCGTGCACATCAAGCACGACGCCGAGGGACTTCATCGCATCCACGTTATATATAGAAAACTCGGATGCTTGACCTTGCCTTAGGATCATGTCTAAAGCCTTGTATTGCACTCGTTAGTGCACCTTATTAGACAACAAAACCCTCTTCAGCTTGATTACACTATATTTTATAGCCTAGTTGTATCTGATGTTGAAACGATCTAAAGAGTTAGTTGTGAGCTTCTTCGTACCTGACTTGTATTCATCTTCAGACGAACATGACTACTGATTCCAGGAGTCAAGTCTGGACTGGTCGCAGATTTAAGACGCTGCACTAAGAGGAAGGTGAAATATAGCTAAAATAATTAGTAAATAAGGTATAATATTTGTATGGATATTGATTTAGTTTAATATAAATAAAGGTGTTCTTGTTTAAGTATTGTAATTATTTTGAACTATAAAGTATTCAAAGAAATTGTACGAGTAGCTTAAGATTATAGCTATTTATTTACATACATTTATCCGTATAAGTTTATACATAAGTATTACTAAAATGTCTTTCGAACTTCAACAAATGTAATTGTACCAAGAAGTGGTAATTTTGGAGGAAGTTATCAAAAATCGAATTTTAATTTGCAAACAATTTCTTCCGTCATTACAATGACTCCCTAGTAGTAAGCAAGTTTTTGCGATATGGCACCAACATTCTTTGACAGAATATTCTAGGTATTTACCCACTATCGTTATTTACGTTTTCAGCGTTGTGGCTACATTTTAGAAATCATGCTGAACAAGTTGGTAGAGTGTTTTGAATTAGTATCACGTAAAAGCTGAACTTGAGAGCTAAACCAACAAAGGAAATTTTCAGGATTATCATAATCTGAAATAAATATTATTTCATTAAATGAAAACAAGAATGTTTTTTTATCTTAAAACAGATTTTAGTCGAAAATGTGTTATTGGTTTAGGGCATAAGACATTGCTTCGTGTGAAAAATCTTTTTCTTTTTACACTTCACGTGCAAAATTAAATATGGTATACGTAAATATTAACGCATATCATGGCTTTTCCGTATTTACTTAACGGAAAAATGCTCTGTAAGTTAAATTATATCTGTAAATATTATTTTTCAATTTACTCTATTAAACTGCCATTTATAGACAAAGGCAAGATAACATTAAATGGTTTCACTTAAATTTATGAAACATATTCTACTAACTTTAAAGCATCTTATTATTGTTTATATTTGTATTCATATTACCTAAAAAAGGCGAAGTAAAGTACATGTAATCAACGCAAGCAACAAGTGTGCCCGCAACATTGTGTTCACGATACAACTTTGGTCATTATATATTCAGCATCTAGCCGCCTTGTAATTGGAGCCATTTACAACATTACACACCCCACAAGTTTATGTTCTTGCTACAATATAAAACTATCGTCAGGACATAGAGGATACTGAATTTTACAGAAATATTGCTATGATAAAGGCGCAATGTTATAATTATTTATATTGTCTAGGTAATATTATGAAAAAGTAGTACCTTACGTTTATTGCTGTACGTTCTCTTTTCAGTCACTTTTATAATGCAAGAGTAATTTATAAACATCATCAGATTGTATAAAGATATAAATAATCACCATGAATAATAATCAGATATAAATACGCAATTAACACTGTAAAAATTTAAATAATCTAAATATAGAAATACAAAACGTGGCATTATTTATCTAATTATTATTACATACTAAAAGATATGTAATATTAGTATACGTTACAAAATATAAAGACTCAAAGTACATGTGTTTTTGTACAAATACTTAGTTCATAATAACTCTACTTCATTTTTTTATAGTCCGCAATAAATAAATATCCTTAGTTTAAAAACACTATGGAAATTAAATTAGATAGAAAATATTATAGCAAGTGTAATAATAATAATAACAATAACACACTATTTCAAGTGTGTTTTTTTTACCAATTTAGGCACCTTTTACTTTAGTTAACATATAATGATCATTATTAGTTTTGTTATAACAAGTAAAAGAAACAAAATTGCACCAATTTGCTGTGTTATTAAAACTACTACTTAATATATAACATCTCATTAAAAACAGATTACGTCAAGAGAGAATGGAAGCGTAAAGGGTTTCAAGATGTCTTACTTGACCTGAATAAATAGATAAATTTGTACAGGTTACGCCCACTCTTGAATCACATTAATGCACTCAAATTATCAGCACAGTCTAGCAGTACTTTACGCAAACTGTCACATATTTCAATCATCGTTCTTGTAACCATGTTTGTATAAAATGATGTTATTTACCATGAATGATTTGAAAGAATAGTAGTATTTCGTATATTTGCCAACATCCTATGTTGCAAAAGAGAACAATAGGATTAAAATCCACTTTTTTCTGAAGTATCAATAATACAGCTTCTAGAAGTACACGTAAAACTTACAACTAACTCATTAATGACCAACACAAATGAAAAATAATAAAAATCACACCATACCGTAACTAAAAACCTACCTAAACCAAACGTTTCGTATATTAAACTGCATTCATCTATAAAGCTATTTTACAGATTTGTAATTGTAATATTGTTAAGCAAGTCATAGTGCATATTTGAAGAATGGTACACTATCATTTACTCCTCCTTCAAATATATTTTACACATCACACCGTATCTATTTGATAAGTTACTCATATGATTTAAGTTTTGCCATGTATTTTCTTGCGTAAGCTAATATAATATATTCTATGGTTTTCAATACAAACTTAAAAAAACCCATTTCAGTGGTGAAATGTAGAAATAATCATTTGAATTATGGTTTCGCTTTTAAACTTTCTGTGTCAGGTCATGAAATGTCTATTTTAAAAGTGAGGTAGCATTTTATTTTTGTACAATGGCTACTAATTTTCTCGTTAACCTAGAAATAATTTGACTGTTTATGGTAGGGTTCCTGCCAACATCTCTATTGAGGACGGTGTTGAATACATATGGTGACCTGATATGGTGACCGAATATACTCATTTTTAAAGTAAGAACCAATTGCGCATTGAAGCTTAAGCGCAATATCCAAACCGGCCGGTGAGGCCTGCTTTTTAGCGACGTTATTCTGCTTCACAGGAATGCTCGACCTCACAAGGCAGTAAGAACACATACGCAGCTGGAAAAGTTTCCTTTTGAATTACTGGTTCACCCACCATACAGCCCTGACTTAGCACCTTCAGACTTTTGTCATTTTTCAAAACCCATAGTGGTTTTTGGTGGAAAGAGTTTGGAAAATTATGGCATTTTGAATGAAACAGTTACTGAATAGTTTAAAGGTCAGGCGGCAGAATTATTTGTGATGGGATCCATAAGCTGCTTCTACAAACTGATAAAATTTAGTTTAATGCTGACCATATAGAGAAGTAAGTAGTGTTTATAATTTATTTGTGACATTATTTAAAGTCATAAATAAAGCTTCCCTTGAAACATTACAAACACGTTTCTTACTTAAAGAAATATCTCGTGCGTGTACAATGTACAGACTGGTAAATTCTTCAAATGACCACAACTGTTGACTTCAGAAATAACAAAGCCCATTTCTTATTTTATGACAAAGGGTAGGTGTTTCGGAATTTCATAATGAATTTAGTGCACCTCAGTGATTTTAACAAACATTTGCAATGAGTTTAATTTCGTGTAGATAACGGTTCCTCTAGAATGTAAATGTTTCATCAAGTGAGAGGATCACTCTTATTGTCTAGATCACTATTGAAAGGGACAAGAGTTCAGGCACGAGTAATAAAACGATATTTTTACATTTAGATATATTTAGATTGACACAAAATTGTTTTATATAATATTTTAGTTCAACTTATATATATACATATATATATATATATATATATATATATATATATATATATATATATATATATATATATATATATAAATACGCGCTAAACTTTGTTGTTCAATCATAGTAAAAATATCACGAAAAAACCAATTATATCTTCTATTGTTATACGTATTATTATTATACTAACACTACTACTAAGTATTTAGAGCAAAAACATACATTTTATTGTAAGTGTTGTTGTTCAGTGTAATAATATGAATTAAAATGCACAAATGTGTTACATAATTGTTCCTGCCCTTGGGAACGTAGTTTTGTTTTATACTAACTGTATCGTTTTATACTGTAAAAAATTAAAACGAATATAGCCATCCCAATATGAACGCAAGTTAATAAAATCCTTATAAATCATGTTATATATGTAACTACAAAATAATATATATTAATCATTTAATATACCAAAAACGTCAGAAACGTGCATTTAGTTAGGTCACCGATAATTGAATAAAAACTCAACACCGTGGATTGGGTTACTGTCCATTCGCTGGTGAATAATTGTATTAACGACCCATGCCAGTCGATCCTAATTGATTGAATTGACTTTTTGTTGAACTTGATTGCGAATAAGTTACCAGACTAGATTGAGTGATTATAAGTTACATTTTACAAGAATACATTCTTGATTAATTTCATTACACGATACAAATTGTTAATGTGATTTAGAAAAGTATATATACAACATGCCTGTGTGATTTACGAATAAAACATTCCTGGCTAAATGAGATCTTATAAAAAGTTGGTTTATTTCTTAAAACGTGTATTTAAATTCAAATCATAATATAAGGAATGTGTACCATTTATATTTATGTTGTGAATAAATTTAATACTCATATTTATTACCGATTACATTTTTCTATAATTTTTAAGATTCGCTAAAAATGTCTTTTTTATATTCCAGTCTATAAAAAAATATGTTTAGCATTAAAAATCTGTCGAAATACGTTTTAGGCTGCTTACATTTTTTTATGATCGGTTACCTCTTTTTGTCGTATGCAATCTCAAAGGGTTTATTCAAATGTATCATTCAAAATAAAAATAAATACCGCAGTAACAATAATCTGGTTCAGTTTGATTTAATTAAATCGTCGTCAGACAGTCCTAATTGACAATTAGCCCACGTCACAGCACTGCGCTACTCGTGCAGCTATTCTCGTCAGCGGGATTGCCTGCCGCTGGACAGATTACACAACCTGATGTATCACGATTTAATCTCCGAACCTTACAACTATAGGATACACGTGGACATTAGTGTTGATAATCCAAAGTACCATTGTGCAAATCGGTAGAAATCTATTTACAGATTACATATTTTTAATATAACATTAAAACACTGTCTCTTATCTGATATTTTTAACGTTTTTATGAAATAATTTACAAGCCCAAAAAAGTTTGATCCAAACAGAATAGCTGAACTCAAGCCCTTATATATTAAGATTATGAGGTGAGATTAATCTCAGTATACAATTATAATTCAACTATTTTTCGTTCGTAATTGTATAATAATAAACAAAAAAAGAATACAAATTAAATTTGTTTAGTATTTTTCAATTTAGTCTTCAATTATTTGCGATGGAACACTTGCTTTGACACAATTATTTTTCGTTAGTCTCTTATTACGGTAAATATGGCACTTCACCAGGTTGCTTGGTAGTTTTATATCACCTGAGTAACGACAGAATTGAGAATAAATGACTACTTCATCATATCTGTCACAGCAGCCTTCTGTGCATACGCAAAGCTTCATCTCAAAGTCATATCTCGCCAATCATAAGGTGGAACCCAAAAGTATAGAACACTATCCGTGTTCATAAAACTATTTTTATATTAGGAAGTTTTATACTGGCTTAGGTGTACCATTTATGGATACTGACAATGCTGTTTCCTTCATATATAATATATTTAACCCTACTACATAGCCCATCGGTAAAATAATTATCCTTACATGGAAGAGCTCATATTTGAAAAAAGAATACGTGAATGTTGAGTTTATCTACATTTCACCATCCTCTTAGTTTAACGTCTGAAATTCACCACTGCAGACAAATAAATACTGTAATAGTTCATTTACTAATTTTCATTATTAAAAATATGATCCTGCACTAAAGTTAATATTTTTAAATTAATTGGTTTTATACAAAACAATATAAACAAAAAAGTTTATTAACTCATTTGTGTTACAAATAAAGTAAAACATGCTTATGAACACAAATAATTAACAGCTTAAGACATGAAGACCTACTTGATTTTCAGTTTATTCATACGTTTTATTGGAGAAACTAAAACAACCATACGGCTGGTAACGTATAGGCACCCATCTCAAATTCAGAAGCCAGCAAACTACAATAGTTATCAACTAGTATATCAAACCCAGGCTATAAACAGCACACAGCCATTACCTGATTACCTGTGTCCCACCAGCAGTTGTAGTACCAACTAACAGCACCACAGCCTCATACATTACCTGTGCCCCACCAGCATTTATAGTACCAACTAACACCAAACACCCCAGCCTTATACATTACGTCCGCCCCATCAGCAGTTATAGTACCAACTAACAGCAACCAAGCCTCACATATTACCTGAGCCCCACCAGCATTAATTATAGTAACAACTAACACCAACCCAGCCTCATAATTACCCGTGTCCCAACAGCAGTTATAGTGCCAACTAACACCCAACACCCCAGCCTTATACATTACGTCCTCCCCATCAGCAGTTATAGTACCAACTAACAGCAAACGAGCCTCACATATTACCTGAGCCCCACCAGCATTTATAGTACCAACTAACACCAAACACCCCAGCCTTATACATTACGTCCGCCCCATCAGCAGTTATAGTACCAACTAACAGCAACCGAGCCTCACATATTACCTGAGCCCCACCAGCATTAATTATAGAAACAACTAACACCAACCCAGCCTCATATATTACCTGAGCCCCACCAGCATTAATTATAGTAACAACTAACACCAACCCAGCCTCATAAATTACCTGTGTCCCACCAGCAGTTATAGTACCATCTAACAGCAACTAAGCCTCATACATTACCTGTGCTCAACCAGTCATTTTACAAACTAAAAGCGAATCATTCCCATACATTACATGTGTATTAGTAGTTACAATACCCACTATTATCAACATTGACTCATACAATAACAGTGCTCCACCAGTAGTTAAGTGCTAACATCTAGCGCCCTAGCCTCATACATTACATGTTCGTTAGTAGTTACAGTACCAACTATTAGCAACATTGACTCATACAATAACGGTGCTCCACCAGTAGTTAAGTGCTAACAACTAGCGCCCCAGCCTCATTCATTTCCTGTGTTCCACCAAGAGTTGTAGTTCCATCTACTTGCGCAACAGCCTCATACATTATTTTTGCTTCGCAATCGGTAATAATACTAACTACTAGTACCTCAGGCTCATTCATTACATTTCCTCCCGCAAAAGTTTCAGTTTACAGAATTTCTAATTCATTCTAAAAATTTACAAAACATTAATATCAGGTATGCACAGAGCATTTTTTACTACATTCTTCTAAAGAACGTGTTTGAACAAATTACAATACTAATAACTAGCACTCCAGTCTCATATGAGTACATTACCTGTGCTTCGTCAGCAGTAACAATATCAAACACAAGCATCCATCTTCATCAATTACCTATGACTCGCAAGCCACCAAATAGTTCTCATCATAAAGCTACTTTAAGTGATTACACAGTTCATAATACAGTTTGGCCTATGGAAGGTAACTTCCTGTTAAATCATTATCAAGTACTGTATACAGGGTGGATGTATACGTTATTTAAAATGTACCCCTAATAGTACCATTATACAAAATCTTTATTATATTTTTAGCTGTTTAGTGTTTTGAAATTACTTAAGTTAGTGAAAAATCATATAATCTACCCATTTGAAGACTTAACAAGTTTACGTTTAAAAAAGTTAGATCGGATGTTTATTGCAGAGTATTAATCTCGTTAAGTACTTTTCGTGTCAGATTTACAGTGACATGACAAAAGCCGTTCGAGTTAAGTTACTTTCTGTTTTCATAGTCAATCATACTAAAGCATGACCTAGTAGATAGATCTCAAAAATAAGCTACCACACAATGTAACGTTTTGTTTTGTTAACTGTAAATTTTTTATTTTGTCAGTATAAGTATATAACTGGTTGTATAAGTAAACTTGGCAGTAGAATTATGTTTCCTGCTGTTTCACCTCTTATTGTAAAAACAATTGCGCACCAAAAACAACCAATTTTGCAAGAAAACTGTTTTTAAATCATCAAACAGTAACATCTATGACACTAGCGGTTAAATTCCCGATATAGTTAACTGGCCCGTTAACAGGTCATACATTAAAGCCTGCGTACAACTATCCCTTGATTATTTTCTACTATAGGAAAATCAGACTATACGACGGATAGGTTATATCTGTAATACCTCTGCCAGACACTGTTCCAGTTATACTGTGGTATTGTACAATGTAAGATACGTCCTAAATATGAAACGTAAAATACACAAGAGAACCGTTCATTTACTGGGAGATAAGCGCTCCGCACACGGCGGCGATTACACGGACAGATGAGGAGTTACTGCCACATAAACCGACACAGTATAATGTCGCCTTGTGTAGTAATTCCTGCAGATACCGGACTATCATTAGTCCACAACTTGCACCGACATACATGGTCACAGTTACTCCTTTAATGACCCTTTGTAATCAATTTTAATGACCGTTTAATAAAAAGGATTCGTGTTAATATCTCATTTAATTGTTATATTATTATTATACCTAATGACTTCATATATGAGATAATTTATCATAGTTCTGTAAATTGTGTCCAGTTTACGTTTTAGGAACATAATATAACATTATTGCCTCATGTTATGTTTTATATGTACAAAAACATATATCGTAAAACGTTTTATACATTTCTATCTAAATTGCTGAATCTCTTGCGCATTAAACGACTTAACATAGTCATCTCTGTTATACAATTTGCTGTTACAATCTAATGTAACTATCTATTGAAATTTTGTTAACTAAACGAAATTTAGATCAGTGTCTCATATTCTATGATGTTGATAATGGAAAATACAAATATCAGTAGCCTTAATTGCAATTGTATAAAATTGTATTTCTTTGTTATAACTAATCCAGAAATCAAGATTGATCCGTATATATCATATCGTTGATGAGACTCACTTTACTACTTTTCACCATTTTACTATCGTTTAGATGTTATTTAACAGCTATTAGAGGCATCTGAATTGGGGATATTTTCGGGTGGCATTCTTTACAAAATATTTGTTTTTTCAGACCAGTTGTATGAGGTACGTTTCAACTTCCGATCTCTTTATTTTAGAACAATCACGATTGGAGTTCTCAAATGTCGAAATAAAATCATTTTTTAAGAACGTAAAAACCTCCATATTCATCTGCAACCAATCAATCTAATTTTTATGGCAATAAACTTCTTGTAATAATTCCTATATTTCACCGAAAGAACCAATCATTACTTCAACCATTGGCGGCTATCTGAACATCATCCTTGTTAATGAAGCCACTTAGCTAACTAATATCTTTGCGTTAGATGATGTCGAGATGTAATTCGGATCTTAAAACTTCTAGAGGGTTTCCTCTAATACAAGACTACACTAAAGGATGCTTAAATATTAAAATTGACGGAAATGTATTGTGTAAAATAACATAACTATAGAATTGCTTTTTCTCGAGGCACTAGTATCTCTTAGACAACTATACACTGATAATATAATTACCATATAGTTGTACTCGTTTGAACATTGGGGTTTACATTCCCTCCGATTACGGCCATCAACCCAATACATAATATGCATATTGGTTATACTAATAATATTGCAGGATCTCTCCTAGATGAAAGCTTACACTCTATTAATTAAAAATAGTGTACAATACTGACCAAATTAAATACTTTATTTTGTTTGTTTATGAAGGAATGTTAGAGTTATACCATATTTTCAATTTTTCTCGGCCACTTTTTATCAGTCACATTTTTGGAGGAATGGTACGTAAAATCATCATACATTTTGAATATAAGGCACGAATATATATAGAGGTCTAGCCTCTGAGGAGAAGCAATGTCATAACGTATTGTACATATTTAATCAGATGCTGATATTCAAAACTATATTTTATAATATTCACAATTAATTATGTAGTAGGGCAACCCAATACCTACTGCTAATATTTAGTAGTAGTTAATTGGATTATGGACTGATATAAGAACTTTATAACGGAAAACATGTTCACCACATATCTAGTTTTTAATCATTTAACAATGTAACAAATGCTTGACAAGCCACAGTGACATTTGACATTCACTGCAGGAAAATAATATAAATTCTTTACGTTCCAACATTCCATTTTCATACTCGCCTGTGGGCGCGCAGGGTAGAGTCCAATAGTAACATATTGGGGTTGCCACTCCGGCCAACCCCTCGGTATCTTAAATTATATAGTTTCTTTTCTAAAATACTCTATAACCTGAAAAAGTAACTAAAAATGTTAGTTTAAAATTACATATTATCTGGCTACTTAGTCTTTACAAAATATTTTATTAGGTTTTTTAAAAAAGGGTGAATATTTTGCTACTTACTTTACATCTTAGATGAAAATTAGTTCTCTACATACAATTAGTAATGTTAGTTACATTACTAAAAAAAACTCAAAGTGAATTTTAAATCGTAATGTTTTAAAACTAAATTAGTAAAAAATGATACATACTGTAGAATAATAGATTATTGTGGAGATGACTTTAATCCTGCCAGTTTTTATGTGACTCCCGTTACAAAGTTCGAATATTTTTAACGTCTCTACTTCCAGTAGTAGAGTTATGGAAGGGATCTCATTTCAAACACGTGATAACTCCGTTTTTATTTTTTCAATATCGTTGCTAGAATATCACACCGCTGTACACTTAATCTGTGAAATATTCATAATGAATCACGTTTTAAGTAAAATATGTTTACATAATGAACTAATGATTTATAAAAGATGAAACATATTTTATAATTATAAGCCTAAAAGTAAGAGAATAGTAATTTTGTATGTTTATAACTGTTTTTAAAATGTATATATATTATATATATGTATATTATATATATATTATATATATATATATATATATATATATATATATATATATATATATATATATATATATATATATTGATCAAAGAGGTGCAAATAAATCCATTCCTATCCGACTAGAATCCTAGTATTATCCTATATTAAACACATTTGATTTTATGTTGTAATTATTTATTTATCCTTACATGTTTTTAAAGGAGTGGAGACGTATGCACATAAACATTTTAATAATGCAGTAAAAACATATTGGTTATTAAAACACACATCGTAAATTTAGTGGCCGCCTATTTCTAGTCTTACTTACATCTACCCAACTATGATAAAATAGGATACTTCAGAAGCTTCTTCGTTGTAGTAAAATACAGCTTATGAAAGCATTTATTCTGAAAATTAACAAAGTTAGTAGCTTACGGTCTACATTGTTTGACCACACACATGTGGGGGGTTCTGATCGGAATTGACTAGGTGCTGTGTTGCATTGATCAAACGATGTTTGAGATTTGTAGTTTACGCTCTACAAATTATATTGTTAGACGTCACACGTGTGGAAGGTTCTGATCGGAGTCGAGTAGGTGCTCTGTTGCATCAAGCAAACTATGAACAAGGCTTTTAATTGACACTCTACAAATACATTGTTAGACGGCACACATGTGGGAGTTTCTAATCGGAATTGACTGGGTGCTCTGTTGCAGTGACCAAACTACGAACGAGGCTTGTATTTGACGCTCTACAAATAAATTGTTAGTCTTCACACATGTGGGAGTTTCTAATCGGAATTTACTAGGTGCTCTGTTGCACCGAGCAAACTTGGGGATAAATTAAACAATATTTGCTGTAGTTTAATCAAATCGACACGTGTTTATACTGAACTTACCCTAAGATATCTTTATTTGCTACTTAACTCCCTATTAGGCTATTATTATACTTACAATCCTTTTCAATACCTGCAAATAAACTTGTTATAATTCGAATTCCTATAATGGTTGCCATACAATACCTAAAGGAAACTGATCGAAAGTGACATTAATTTTAATTATAGGTAGACTTATAACACTTTTAATTAAATATTTATATGTTTATCATAATTATTAATTTATTTTTACTTGTAACATATATTCAATGTTACTATCTAGCTTTATGAATGTACAAAAGCTATATGAACTTGGAATAATAGGGAAAACTAAATATATTGAAATGACAGTGATCAAAGAAGGATGTCAGAATCAGCAGGAGGTTCTTGATTTCCCTCTCCCACCTCCACCCAACAACAACGATCCCAGTGTCAGCTTTAGCTCTTTGTCAGTCTTTTCAGATAGATAACAGGCCCAGGGCTCACTGCGTTACACAGCTATGACACTCCCTTGAGGGAAAGACCTTGTTATTGTTGAGCCCAGGACAGCTGATATCTTTACCGAAGTTACAAGCTACGGCTTGTATTGTTTGACTTGACACCAAAGTGCATTGAGGTGTATAATAGAGCTATTGGCCGCACAAATAATTTACTGCTAACCCTTTACAGCTTTTACAATAATATATTTTTTTTAATTATTTGAAAATAATACCGTTCAAACTATAACATTTTTTGACTGTATTATAATTTTTAATTCTTGTATACCTAACGTTCGTGATTTACTAAAATCAATATATACTACAATATACTGTATATTACTAAAAGAATAAATAAGGGAGAGAGAGAGAGAGAGAGAGAGAGAGAGAGAGTGTGTGAATCGAAGTTTAGTAAACTATTAGAAACTAGATACTATGGATTTGAAAATAATTTCGTGGCCATAAGACATTATAGAAAATTTCTGAAATTATTTTATGTTATATGTAGCCTAATTTGAATTTAAAGCAAGATTTCGGTAACCAATACTTGAGAAATGTATTAACAGAATTGTAATAAGTCAAAAATCTAATGAAATCCGTCTCCCAAAATGCCAGCTGTCTGTCTGTATGTAGATTACCACTGAATTTTCGGAAACGGTTTAAGTTATACAGCGTACATTCAATACACGTATCTACACAGGGTATCTCTTTTAAATTAATTTACATCACGGTATACATAGTAAATTGCAAGCCTACCAGGTGATCTATTGTACATGAAATCCTAACTTTTTTATTTCTAATTTCTTAACATCCCCTTTATAGTAAGTAATGGTTCTGAAGAAATGTTATCAAAGCAAACATACATCCTTGATTCTTCCTCAGTTATGATCATAGCCTTTATCAAAGCTGCCTCGGCTATAATGATAACATGAAAGTCACCGTGCCTGATATTATCAGATTAGAACCTCTTTTAAAATTTACACGTCCAATATCTGTACTATATCAGGTCTCATTGTACCAAGACAGCGGCTATATAGAGTCCAGGAGAAGATTATCTGTCAAATAAACAGCAAGATGTTCCATACCAATTTTAAGCTAGGTTGATCTTTATCCTGGAAACTCGAGATCCTGCAAACAGTTACATACTAATGCTACACGACGAACATGCAAGTGAAAACTCTGAAATTCTTTACTTAGCTGTATCCTTATAACCTGTAATAACATACAGGCACACCTTGCACCACTGATGGGAGTAACACAGACTTGGAGAAATCTGTGCAGTCTGTCACTTCCGGTCACTCTAGGTCTTATATTCTATAACAGTCCTGAATTTTACATTATCCTATAAAGGACCAATTGTAAATAAATGTTTATTCAACATTGAAATATTTCATCTGTAAATCAACGTAAAGCAAAATATGTTTAAAGTTCTATCTATACTACTTTAAAAAAGAGAAAAAATCTTATCTGCAAATCTAATAACTGAAGCTTATAATATCGATTAAGGCAGTAATTTTAAATTTATTAAAGTACTATCTCTAACCCCATTCTGTCTCATTGTACCACATGATACGTACTTCATAAAAGCTTAGATTTTAGATTATACACTATGATTCCACAAAAAATGTATGCAGTATAATGATAATTATATTAAAAAAATAATTGCTGGTCTAAATACTGATCAAACATAAATAATTGTAAATTAAGGAAATTGTCATCTGCGAATGAAAAATTTCAACCAGACCGTGCACCAGACTAACAGATTGCTTTATTTTAGTTATACTACCATTTTAAAGTGATAAATAATATTTTAGGTGAGGACAATTTTCAGATGTGTTTTTGGCTTTAATACTGCATTCATTCTTTAGAAAGATGTGCCGTTAGAAATTTATTTGATAACGTGTATTATGACAACAGCAACACATAACTAAAAACATTTCATCATTTATGTATATGTGATTTAATGCTTTTAAATTATATACGTATGATTACATAAAATATACATAGTCCTAAGCAATATAATATAGCTTATGAATACAACTGCCATAAGTTTCAATTAATTTCGCGTAACCATGACACACAGATAGTGTACAAGGCATAAATTAGTTCCTCCCTTAGTCTATAAATATCAGGAAACATGGAGGAAGTTTTTGAGCAGATACAATATTTAATATAATCACGTTTGTTAAAGGTTTTAATTGATTAAGGAAACTTTTACACTTACACGTTTTCCGTTATTTGTTAACGTTATAGTTTTGTGAATGTTTAATATTTAGGAAATAATTTTTTATAAACCAGTTACAAAATATAATAATAGAGAAATGACATGAATGCTTGAGAACTCTCAGTTGATGTACAACAATGATTGTGGCTACAAGCTCGTTAGGCTTAAAAACAGTGTCTGAACAAATGTTAGAGAAGTATAAAGAGGAGATAAAGCACAACAATTGTAAGGTATTTTAGACTAGAATTTCATCTTTAATTATACTGTACATTTAAGACGCTATGTAATTAATTGTATTAGCCAGTTTCATAGATAGAACATTGGACTAACTGCTATAGAGCATAAAACTACATTCCTCCAAATTATCTTTAACGTAAACTAATGCAAAAATAGTAATTTTAGTTATAGTATCAGCAAATTGTATCAACATTATACCACTCCCATATCCCATTGATGGATTTCTCGGAATTTCGAGAACTTAATCTTTCTCTTCATGTAAACATATAAGACAATTTTACATTTTGAAATAAAGATGTATTTATTGCTATATAAATAAATCTAATAGCAATAAAGTAACATTATGTTATTAAAGAATAAGCCTTCACATTTGTTTACAGGAAGATCTTAACATAATTTGAAATATACGAAGTAATTTTAAGATGTATAATTTCGACTTCATCTAAATAAAATGTCTTAATAATTCTTTGGAAGGTTGTACCGATCTGTTTTGAATTTATTAAATTTTAATTTTTGATGAATGTAGCATGACAAAGAAATTCAGTATCAGGCTTTATGTTATATTGTTATAGTTTATTTTAATTATTTTTTCTAGTGCATTCGTTTAAGTATTTACTTTTAATTAATCAAAATTAACATTTAAATGATGTAAAAAACCATAACGTACTTCTGTTAAAATAAAATAGTAATATTTGTTTATGTTTAATACCATAAAAACGGTTTACCAGCGTAAAATTACAAAACGGCTATAGTATCACGTCTTAGATGTAGGATTTTATACTACATATGTATCAAGTAATGATTATAATATATTCATTTATTTCTAAGTATAATTTTAGTAAAAATTCAATTTGTATAACTAACCGCAACAATGGCAGGACGAGGAAGAGGGACAGCTATTGTAGCAGGACAGTTGATCTGATAGTGACGTCATGGTGACTGATTCATTGTTACAATTAGTGTATCGTGGTCTTTGCTGCTATCTGCTTATCTTCTCTCGTCTCATCTACTACTGTACAATCTTTGCATGTCCCAGAAACAGTGGAGAGCTTTTTAGCAAAATATTCAGTTAGTTCACTCATAGTTAATAACGTTCTCATGGTGAGAAATAGAGTTTAATCTGGGATATTTAAGTATGTTTATGTAAAATTAATAAAGTTTCTATTTATCCATTTTTACTCATGAGACAGAGATTATTTACAATTGTTTAACCATCACAGCATTTAAGGGGATTCTTGGGTTTAAATATATAATTGTTAACTTAATTTGACTACTGTGATAATTATACCGTAACAGAAAAGTCAACACAACGAAAATATTAATAAATGTGTGATGGCTACTATTTGTTAATTATAAATGAAATATTATGCAATCAACTCAAATTACCTATTTGGACTTTGGTGTTACTATACGAGTTACCGAAATAGAGAATCCTTCTTGAGCTGTGTCCACACTTAGGCAAACAATTGCGATGAGTAACGATTTTATTCGCTAACCAAACTAAATTTTGCTAGAAATGTGTATGCCGAACATAGTTTTCAATGTTTCTTATACTTATTATGGTGTTCGCTGTGTATTCACTGCTAGCATAGTCAATGTTTATGTTACACAAATAATATTTCAACCATCAATGGCATAGCCGGTGATGATAGAGGAAGTTATTAACAATACTAAACGATTATAGTGAATAACACTTAATAAAAGAATTCACAAATAGTTGCTACTTCTCAAACATTACTCGAATTTCAATTTTCAATTGCTAAAAATAATAACAAGTCCTAAAGTTTTAAATTGGTATACGAATTAAAAAAAATAGACATCTTGTACTATAGATTCCTATTTTCATTCATTAACAAATTCTTTATAATCTTAAATGCTTCACCTTTGCTAAGCATCTATTTTGGATATCGTCTTTCGTTAATGATCGTCGCTTGATTTTATTCCTTCATTCTGTGGCTGTAGTGTAAAGCCAGACAAAGTGGGTCCTTGTGCATATTCTTCACTCCACCGAGAGTTTTTTTATTTTTGACAGTTTTCCACACTAAGCTTCATCATTAGTTTGCTTAATAGGCAGTAAATGACACGTTGTCGATAAGGCTTTCTGCAGTAAACGCTTCTTCACGCAATATCTGGGACACAAAGGGCCTTTACACCGAACTCAATAACATTTTTTCCACAGGGAAACAATTTGTGAAAAAAAAATTGAGGCTCTACCCTCAATAATGTTTGCTTATGCGTCCGCACTTGCCAAACGTAATGCATGCGTCAGTGAACGATAATGTCAACTGATAACTTTCAACGAAAAATGGTCGTTCAGTGTAAACGCACTATCAAAAAGCCTTTTAATAAACACATCTTCATGTATTTTAAATTCGTAAGTATAAATTATAAAACATTTTAATCGCATATAAGTTCAGACATATGTTCACGAATAGTTCTTAACCTGCAACACGAAAAATTAAAGTTCGTATACATTTTTACACGTATAACATTAAAATTTCTGAGATCGTTAGTAAATGTGCATGTGATATAAATAAATACCATCCAAGGGGACTTGTATAATCTGTACCTAATATACTTCAGTAATAAATTATAACTATTAGTTAAGAAAATTCGAGGAAATCGAACAAATTTAATCTTAAATTATACAACAAGAAATGAGATAATCTACAAATTATTTAGTTAATTTTGAATAATACTTTATAAATTAAGGTACAGAGGTATAAGGAAAATTCACTTAACCAAATTATCATATTGACAGAGAGCCATAACCTAGGTTCAAAAAAATATTTCAGTTTTGAAACGACACTCTGTATCGCAAACATAGAATGTTCCATTACGTTACATAAATCTCAGTACTTATAACCCAACTGTAAGAAGTACAGATGTAGGGGCGGGCTGTAATACTAAATAATGTAATCTTCACCGCATTGGGGTAGGCCTGATTGCTGAGGAGGGGGTCCCCACAAGTCAGGCTGCAGTTGACATTTAATAGCTTATAGCCTCAGCAAAACTGGCTATTGTTGCCGTTCACCTCATATTTCAGTGGAAACGTCAAATTTTTAAAAACTGACATTTATAAAGGAATGGGATTATTAATTTCACCTTCAATTAAATTATGTAATTAATTAATAATAATACAGCCAGGTAGAAAAGCTTAGTAGTGAATGTTTACATATCAGTGGTTTTAAGTAATTAATAATTTGAGAGGTCACGCTTACTTCGCAGCTAAGATAACAGACAAAAACTCAAGCGACTGAAATATTGCGATAATCCTTCTGCTCAATTCTTGGAAGTCATTACTTACTACATTAGCACACACTAGACCCATATTTGATTTTGAAAGGTTCGTTTTTCTAACACTGGCTAGATATTCGTTTCAACGTAATAATTTTATAGCCCAGAGCTAAAATCTGGTGTATAATTATTTCCACAGAATTTAATGTCAAGTCTAAAAATTCATAACGCATTCAAGGTAGAGTGAGTTCTAATGAAAATTGCTGTGATCTATTTCTATACACAGGAGTATGCAGATTACTCGGAATGTCGACTTACACGTTTGCTTGGTAGGTGATAAATACATTTTCGAAATAAGTATCTATTTATTCAGTAAAATATAGGACCACAAGGTCCTTTCTGATACTCAATCTCAGATACAGTGATTATAATACTTTTTAACGGTATGGAAGTAAAATTCAATATAAATAGTTTTTGTTGAGGCATGAATCATGCAGTCTAGTAGGATAACTTCCGAAATGATTATTTCCTAACATTGCTATAAGGGGAGTCTGACTCCTTATCTTCAGTAATGTTAACGGTAAGCTATTTATTTATCTCTGGAACTAATTAGTCTAAACTTTGAATTTTTCTGTAGATTCTTTTGACTTTTATTTAGACACACACAAAATAAACTAAATATATATATATATATATAAAATTTTTACAAAAAAATTAATTTATATTATGTACATAAATTGTCAAAAGAATATTACAAATATTTGCTTTTAACACTTAGTATTCATATTTATATACCCATATGTCCGTGATGACCTTATATTACATACATTATGTAGTAAAAACGATTTAAAACATTACTCTATTTAATGCATCTGTTGAGGCAAAAATATACAGGCATTGAAATATTTACAGACACAAGTTTCGTCAATCGATAAAAAAACAAAAGTAAACCTACATAAATGTTTCCAGGAAAGAATGCAGAGCCATCTGGATTCTCTTGTTCATGATATAGATCCTGAAACGTACTTTTTAAGAAGTATACTGAACTTGACTGATTTTCTTCGAGATCATTGACTACTTTTTCATCTTCTTGTAGTTTAATTCGCTCCAGATTTTGTGATCGCCTAAGTGTTCTATAGTTTTTTCTCTTCTTGTGTAACCATCATTTATTACACCAACTTCATTCAAAACACCATACTTAAGTGTAGACTACAAAGGTCCTTTTTGGGATCACAGACTATATAACATGTTCATTAGATATCTAATGCACATTAAACAATATAATAATATTAATTAAATCACTTTTTCGTATAACGACAAATTAAAAAGTTTATCCAGCAATGGAAAGAATTCTCAAATAACCCTTACAGTAATGTTTGCTCTAGTTAAAGTATGAAAATTATAACATTTGTCGATAGTATCATAATACATAAACTAAAAAGAATTTTCCTAGCAGTTCAAACTATATTGAACTGAAAAATTATGTTTGCTGCATCAATAAAATATGTTCTTGTCCATGTTTAACTATATACAAGTTTTATGTGTCACAATACTATTATATATGGACAGCAATTATCATAGTCTTAATGTATAACAACAGCTTGGAATTTGAAAACAAATTTTAATAATAACGTATGTATAATGTTTTAAACAATCCTACGAACTGTAAAAACTTTTCTTTTTTACAAATAACACTTTTTCAGTCAGTCCGGACTATTAAGTAAGTTGCCTTCATCGCCTAATGAGTAAATTTTGAGAACTAAAAAATCATTATCATAGCAACTAATTATGTTAAATAATTGATAACGTCTACAGAAAAATTCAAATTATGCATTAATATAATTAAAAAACATATATATATATATGTTTAATTTCTTACTTCAATTTAATATCAATTAAAATGTGGCGGTTTAGCTTATAATTATATTTAAAAAGTTACTACAAAGGTATTTCTGCAAAAAATCCGTCTAAGGAATAAGTAACAGGTGATTGTGTGTCATTTCTTATTTCTAAGCATGTCTCCACACACCTCTCACGCAGTGAACTCTCCCGGCATTTGATTGCGTCATCTTTTATAACATACTCAAGATATATCTGTTGATTGGTAAGTCGTGAAATAAATCATACCTACAGAACTTTAAGAATGTATATTCATTCACTTATCATTAATATTTATTATACTTATAACATTTAGGCAATTGTGTAAACACTTTACTGTTTGCTAATAACTTATTAACCGTCTAGATTAGAATTCAATATCACTAGGAGAATCCTTATATATAATTGAAATAATGCTACAAAAAAAACCTAAATAACTATAAAATCTTTATATAAAAAAATATCTGTGGCCAGGTACTTATCTTAAAACTGATACAAAAATATAAAAAAATTTGTGCCTCAATTTAGAATTGGAGAATGAGAGTCTAATAATTTCTTATCTAACAATAAGTGTTATGCCACTACTTTAAACAGAACATATAAGATTTAAAACATAAATAAAGAAAATAATTTCGGATTGATATTGACGGATGGATGAAAGCCACGTATACACCATGCACTATTTAACTGGTGACATTTATTACTAAAGGTGAGATAAACTGTGTATTATTTTATCATCCACAAACTATATAAGTACATATTAAGAATCATAATATATATATATATATATATATATATATATATATATATATATACATATATATATATATATATATTTATGTAAGAAAACTAATGTGAAGACCAGTAGAAGTTGAGTATGATATAAAATTTAATTTTAAATAATATATACCTATATATGAAGAATATAATAATATAAATAAATACTTTAAAATTAAAATTACAATGCGATAAGTACATAATGAGTAAAGTGAAGAAAATAGAATTAACGGCACAATGGAAGTGGATAGGCCTCCGAGCAAACAAGAGGGCTTGAAGCACAATCTAGTGCTTGTCAAGTGTTAGTGTATAATTATCATGGAACAATAGCAATATAGCTAAGTGAATATTTGTCTTCATTATTTTGAATAAACAAACATTATTTACGAATAACATTCTTACTATTATTTTATAATTAAACTAATTCAGGTTAATATCATTACCATCCTAATTCTTGTAGTGTTGTGTTTTTAACAGCAAAACTGTTACATGTATTTAAACTTTGTTCGATTGTGCTTGATAATTTAAACATATCAATTTATTATAATATAAATTTTTATATATAGAATCAACTTCTAAATTATTTTTGCTTTTTAAGCTTGAATCAAATATTTTTGCAGTAATAAATACACATCTTAGGAGAGCTTTATTAGTATAACTGTGTATTATATAATACTTTATATTAATGTTCAGGTGTTTCTTAAATAATTCTGCACATTCTATTCACCGTGCTTTTAGGTTATATTACTTATGTATTATTATTGAAGTGGTGTCTTAAGTTTTATTTCATTTAAAGAAACAACTAAGCCACAAATGTTTTTAATTATACAAAAAACAAAACAAAACTGTTACGTTGAACCAAATTAATCAATAATCTCCTAAACAGCATTTCATTTTATACATCAAACAGTGGTCTGTTATATTATTACTTAGCCGTTGTAAAAGCAAACAATCTTATTGACTGGTGAGAAGTATCTATTCATAATGTGCTTTAAAGTGCAGCGAGCAGTGGTTTGTTCTTACCAGTAGCTCGTGATAAACTCGTTGTTGGTTAGATTAGTGACGATAGTAAAAGTGATACCATTTTTCTATTTCTGCATGAAGAAGGCTACATATAAAGTAAATATTACACCTAAAAATTAACTGTATTTAGGTATAGTATCTTTACATTAAGTAATAATGTTGAACTACGAATGAAGTCGAGACTACCGGGTAAGTCACTGTACATTATAGTGCTAAATTAGGAGAAACTTCTCCTACACACTTCCATGCACACACTGGAGAAGTGAAGCTGGCTGACCTGGTTTCAGAACTCGTGTTTCCCACCATGACAAAGAGGTACTCAGATTGTTAGGGCCTTATGGGTCATTCAGAGTGTAATCACACTTAATACCTGCTCCATACACAAAACACTGGCCGCATCTTGGTCAAAGGACACAATATCAGACAGAATACAAAGGGATGGCTAATTTCCGTATTCTTTGAATCATTCCAATGTCATTCTTTTAAACGCTGTTTATATAAGCACGATATAAATATACAACTAAAAACTGCATGTGCTGTAGCTTTGCGGATTCAGTATTGAAATTTCTAAATCCATACAGGTGTCTAGACTTGTATGATGCCTTTTGGATAGCATCAGTGACATGATCAGAGAATGAAGGGCTACCATCAAGCGCAACGCCGATGGACTTCATTATAGCCAAGTTATATATAGAAAACTGGGATGCTCCACCGTGCCTTAGGATCATGTCTAAAAAATTGTATTGCACTCGTTTGTGCACCTTATTAGACAACAAATCCTCTTCACCTTGATTACACTATATTTTATACTCTTGTTGTATCTAATGTTGAAACGATGCAAAAATTTAGTTTTATATTCCAGGAGTCATGTCTGGGCTGGTCTCAGATTTCGCTGCACCAAGAGGAAGGAGAAATATAGCTAAAATAATTAGTTAATAAGGTATAATATTTGTATATGGATATTTATTTAGACTAATATAAGTTAAGGTGTTCTTGTTTAAGTATTATAATTATTTTGGGTTATAAAATATCAACAGAAATTGTACGAGTTCCTTAAGATTATAGCTATTTGTTTACATACATTTATCCGCATAAGTTTATACTTAAGTGTTACTAAAATGTCTTTCGAACCTCAACAAATATAATGGAACCATGAAGTGGTAATTTTGGAGGAATTCATCAAAAATTGAATTGTAATATGCAAACAAATTCTTTCGCCATTACAATGACTCGCTAGTAGTAAGCAAGTGTCGTTTCCGATATGTTACCAAGATACTTTGACAGAATATTCTAGGACTTAACAGACTACCATTATTTACGTTTTCAGGGTTGTGGCTATATTTTAGAAATCCAGCTGAACAAGATTGTAGAGTGTTTTGAACTAGAATAACGTCAAAACTGAACTTGAGAGCTGAAACAACAATGAAATTCGTTAGGATTATCATAATCTGAAAGAAATGTTATTTAATTAAATGAAAATAAGAATGGTTTATATCCTAAAACAAATCTTATTCGGAAAGAAGTTATTGGTTTAGGGCATAAGACATTGATTCGTGTGAAAAATCTTTTTCTTATTATACTTCACGTGCAAAATTAAATATGGTATACGTAAATATTAACTCATATCATGGGTTTCCCTTATTTACTTAATGGAAAAATGTTCTGTAAGTTAAATTATTTCCGTAAATATTTTTTTCAATTTACTTTTATTGTCATTTATCGACAAAGGCAAAATAACTTCAAATGGTTTCACTTAAATTTATAAAACATCATCTACTATTTTAGAGCAATATATTATTGTTTTTATTTGTATTCAAATTACCTAAAAAAGGCGAAGTAACGTACATGTAATCAACACAAGCAACAAGTGTGCCCGCAACATTGTGTTCACGATACAACTTTGGTCATTATAACTTCAGCAACTAGCCGCCTTGTAATTGGGGCCGTTTACAACATTAAACACAAGTTTATGTTCTTGCTACAATGTAAACTATCATAAGGGCACAGAGGATACTAAATTTTACAGGACTATTGCTATGATAAAGGCGTTTTTATTACAATTTTATAATTCTACAGGAAAAAGTAGTACCTTACATTTAATGCTGTACATTCTCTTTTCAGTAACTACTATAATGCAGGAATAATTTATAAACATCATCAGATATAAAGATATAAATATTATATAAAGATATACATAATTACTATGAATAATAATTATATATAAATACGCTATTAAAACTGTAAACGTGGCATTACTTGCCTAATTTTCATTACATACTAAAACATATATAATATTACTATACGTTACAAAATATAAAGACTGCAAGTACATGTGTTTTTGTACAAATACTTAGTTCATACTAACTCTACTTCATTTTTTATCTAAATAAATATCTGTAATTTAAAACACTATGGAAGTTAAATTAGATAGAAAATACTATAGCAAGTCTAATAATAATAATAACAATAACCCACTATTCCAAGTGTAATTTTTACAAATTTAGGCATCTTTTAATTTAGTTAACATATAATGATCATTATAGTTTTTTTATAACAAGTATAAGAAACAAAATTGCACAAATTTGCCGTGTTATAAAAACTACTACTAAATATAAAACATCTCATTACAAATTTCAGTTACGTCAAGAGAGAATGGAAGCGTAAAGGATGTCAGGATGTATTCTTGACCTGAATAAATAGATAACTTTGCACAGGTTACGCCCACTCTTTAATCACATTAATGCACTCAAATTATCAGCACAGTCTAGCAGTACTTTACGCAAACTGTCACATATTTCAATCAACGTTCTTGTAACCATGTTCGTATAAAATGATGTTATTTGCCACGAATGATTTGAAAGAATAATTGTATTTCGTATATTTGCCTACCTCCTATGTTGCAAAAGAGAACACTAGGATTAAAATCCACTTTTTTCTTATGTAACAATAATACAGCTTCTAACAGTACATGTAAAACGTACAACTAACTTATTAATGACCAACACAAGTAAAAAATAAGAAAAATCTCACATACCGTAACTAAAAAACTACCTAAACCAAAAGTTTCGTGTATTAAACTGCATTCATGTATAAAGCTTGTTTACAGTATTGTAATTGTAATTGTTGCAAGTCATAGTGTACTCGTATATTTGAAGAATGGTACACTATCATTTACTCCTCCTTCTAATATATTTTACACATCATACTGTATCTATTTGATAAGTTACTAATATGATTTAAGTGTTGTCATGTATTTTCTTACGTAGGCTAATAAAATATATTCCGTGGTGTTAAATAAAAACTAAAAAAAACCCACACATTTCAGTAGTGAAATGTAGAAATAATAATTTAAATTATGATTTCGCAGTTAACTTTCCGTGTCAGGTCATGAAATGTCTATTGTAAAAGTGAGGTAGCATTTTGTTTTTGTACAATGGCTACTAATTTTCTCGTTAACCTAGAAACAATTTTACTGTTTATGGTAAGGTTCCTGCCAACATCTCTATTGAGGACGGTGTTGTATACATCCTGATATGGTGACCAAATATACTCATTTTTAAAGTAAGAACCAATTGCGCATTGGAGCTTAAACGCAATATCCAAACCGGCCGGCTTCACAAGAATGCAAGACCTAACGCGGCAGTTAGAAGACATACGCAGCTGGAAAAGTTTCCTATTAAATTACTGGATCACCCACTATACAGCCCTGACTTTTATCTTTTTTTAGAACCCATGGAGGTTTTTGGTGGGAAGCGCTTGGAAAATTATGGCATTTTGAATGAAACAGTTACTGAATAGTTTAACGGTCAGGCGGCAGAATTCTTTGTAATGTGATCCAAAAGCTGCTGCTACAAACTGATAAAATTAAGTTTCATGCTGACCATATAGAGAATTAAGTAAATGTTTATAATTTATTTGTGACACAATTAAAGTTCATAAATAAAGCTTCCCTTGAAACATTATAACACGTTTCTTACTTAAATAAATATCTCGTGCGTGTACAATAAACTGACTGGTAAATTCTTCAAATAACCACAACTATTTTGACTTTAGAAATATTAAAGCCATTTCTTATTTTATGATAGAAGTTAGGTGTTCGGAATTTCCATAATGAATTAGTGCACCACAGTGATTTTAACATACATTTGCAATTAGTGTAATTTCGTGTAGATAACGGTCCTCCAGGATGTAAAGATTTCATCAAGTGAGAGGATCACTCTTATCGTTTACATCACTATTGAAAGGGACAAGAGTTCAGGCACGAGTGATAAAACGATATGTTTACATTTAGATATAATTAGATGGGCACAAAATTGTTTTATATAATATTTTAGTTCAACTTATATATATAAATACGCGCTAAACTTTCTTGTTAAATCACAGTAAAAATAACACGAAAAAACTAATTATATCTTCTATTGTTATGCGTATCATTATTATACTAAAACTACACGAATTTTATAGCAAAAAATACATTTTATTGTAAGTTGTTGTTCAGTGCAATATTATAAATTAAAATGCACAAATGTGTTACATTATTGGTCCTGCCCTTTGGAACGTTCTTAGTTTTCTACTAACTGTATCGTTTTATAATGAAAAAATTAAAACGAATATAGCCTTCCCAATATGAACGCAAGTTAATAAAATCCTTTGTCAATCATGTTATATATGTAACTAAAAAATACAATATATTAATCATTTGATATACCAAAAACGTCAGAAATGTGCATTTACTTAGGTCACCGATAATTGAACAAAAACTCAACACCGTGGATTCGGTTACTGTCCATTCGCTGGTGAGTAATTGTATTAACGACCCATGCCAGTCGATCCTAATTGATTGAATTAATTTTTTGTTGAACTTGATTGCGAATAAGTTACCAGACTAGATTGAGTGATTATAAGTTACATTTTACAAGAATACATTCTTGATTAATTTCATTACACTGTCCCGAGTTAGCGAAAATAAACTTCACCGGAAGTTTTCCTCAATTAAAAATAACCATCTGTAACTAACAGTACCTTTTAAGTATCAAAAGACTATTTCCAAAAAATAACTCAAGACAACAAGTATTATAAAATACACTACTTGGTGACAATATTAAATATTACGTACAAAACAAATTTTCAAATATTGAAACATTTACTTATAGGCTAGAACAGCCATACTAAATATTCAGCTTGGTAACATTTACTTGTAACAATAATTCACTGTATTTTAATCATTATATAATATTAATTGTAATGTAACAATAATTATGTAATTTACAAATAATAACAATACATTATTTCCCAAATAACAATAATTAAATTATAATCCGTTCACGCTACTATAAGGCAAATAATTAATTAAACAATAAAATGAAAATCATGAATGTTGCCACCCAATTTTGCACGCAGCACAAAACACGAGGTAACACAATTTGCAAAGTCTGTACCGTCTCGCTTACACGAAATAAAGACAAAGTGTGTACACGGAATAAATAATTTCCGTTCGCCGAAGGGATCAGTTAGAAAGCACAAGTGCAAAAATATAAAAAAACTTAACTGGCGTAGTAAATAAATTAACAAATTAGAACGTACGAAAGACAGGAAAGAACACTTAGCGACACGAAAAACGTACACAAGAACACAAGTTACAAAATAATATATAAACTACTTATAACTAAACTACGAAAATATGTGTCTGGGAGGGAGATAAAAAACCGCCAACTAATTAAGTAAAGAGAGTAAAAAGGCAATTACCTGCCGAAAGTAGTAGAGTTAGCCAGCCATGGGGATCAGGACGAGCAGTGAACAGCCATAAAATCAAGTAGCTTCTGCCGAACGTGTCCGACCGCTCCGAACAGTAGCCGCTGCCGGTAAACAGCTGGTCGGTAAACAGTCAAGGTCAACCACCTGACCTCTACCAATCAGTCCATTCAGGCAGAAAATAATCAATACTAAGACGGAGGGACTCCCCCACCGACTGACAAAAGTGGCCGAGGTGGGAAAGGTAGTAAAAGACAAAAACTATCCAAACTGAGCCCCGGCTCAACACAATACAAATTGTTAATGTGATTTAGAAAAGTATATATACAACATGCCTGTGTGATTTACGAATAAAAACATTCCTGGATAAATGAGATCTTATAAAAAGTTGGTTTATTTCTTAAAACATGTATTTAAATTCAAATCATAATGTAAAAATGTGTACCATTTATATTTATGTTGTGAATAAATTTCATACTCATATTTATTATCGATTACATTTTCTATAATTTTTAACATTCCCTACAAATGTCTTTATTATATTCCAGTCTATAAAAAAATTTTTTTAGCATTAAAAATCTATCGAAATAAGTTTTAACCTACTTACATTTTTTTATGATAGTTACCTTTTTTTTGTCCTATGCAATCTCAAAGGGTTTATTAAAATTTATCATTCAAAATAAAAATAAATACCGCAGTAACAATAATCTGGTTCAGTTTGATTTAATTAAATCGTCGTCAGACTGTCCTAATTGACAATTAGCCCACGTCACGGCACTGCGCTACTCGTGCAGCTATTCTCGTCAGCGGGATTGCCTGCCGCTGGACAGATTACACAACCTGATATATCACGATTTAATGTCCCAACCTTTAATACAATTTATAGGATACAGGAGGACATCAGTGCTGGTATTAAAAAATACCATTGTGCAAATTGGTTGAAATATATTTACAGATTAAAAATCTTTAATATAACATTAAAATACAGTCTCTTATCTGATATTTTTAACAAGGACTAATTAAAGAGTACAAAAATAAATTTAGGTAAACAGAATAGCTGAACTCATGCCCTTATATATTAAGATTATGAGGTGAGATTAATCTCAGTATACAATTATAATTAAACTATTTTTCGTTCGTAATTTTATATTAAGAAACAAAAATAAGAATACAAATTAAAAGTTTTTTAAATATTTTTCAACGTAGTCTTTAATTATTTGTGATGTAACACGATTTGACAAAATTATTTTCCGTTAGTCTAATATTACGGTCAATATGGCATTTCAGGAGATTGCTTACCAGTTTTATATGACCAGAGTAACGACAGCATAACTAACTGAGAATAACTGTCAACATCATCATCTCTGTCACGGCAGACTCTATATAGTAATGGAAACGCATAGCCTCTACTCAGAGTCATATCGCGCCAATCATAAGGTAGAACCCACTAGTCTATAACAGTATCCGTATTCATAAAACTAGTTTTATATTAGGAAGTTTATACTGGCTTTGGTGTACTATTTATTGATTCTGAAAAGGTTGTTTCCTTCATATATAATATATTTAACCCTACTACATAGCTCATCGATAAAATAATTATCCTAACATGGAAGAGGTCATACTTAAAAAAATAATATGTGAATGATGAGTTTATCTACCGTTCGCCATCCTCTCAGTTTAATGTCTGAGATTCAAAACTGTCTACTCCTGGAATCTGGAGACATGTTCTTCTGAACATATGAAAAGAAAATTCGGTGACGAAGAAGAACTCTTTGCATCGTTACGACCTAAACACAAACACAGTGTAATTTACTTAAAGAGGTATTTTCATTGTCTCAGGTGCATAATTGATTGCACTGCAATGTTTTGACATGATCCCTAAACACAGTGGAGGAACAAGGTTTGTCTAACTACACGTAAAAACTTTCGTGTAGAAAACTTCTTAACTCCAGCGTGGTCTAGCTGTGTTGATGTCAACACGATGCAAAGAGGTACATCGCAACCCAACTTTTTTATCCCTTCATGCAAACATGACTCCAGCTTCCACAAGTCATCTGTGACAGTGTCAGACTTCAGACGCTGCACTAATAGTAATGTGAACAGGATCCAAACTCAACATTTTCATATAATCAACCCTTCATAGCTACCCTAAGTATCATACCTACCCAAAAAAAACTAATGATGTTTTCTAAATAACTAAATAAATAGATTTAACGGAAGTAAAAACGTTTGGAAACCCATAAATGTATTGTATATGAATACAGGTAGATCAATGAAAAATAAAATGGGAAGATAGGAAGCATATATTTATTTACCATAATGTTATGCCTAAACTAGAAGTGCGTAGGTGTTATAGGACAGCTATAAAAATTTACTATGAACAAATGTATAAATAGGAACACGTCAAGATTTCTTTTTATTAACTGGCGGTACTCTTTACCTGAAATACAAAATAAAGGCAGTCCTAGCCTAGATTCGTCTCTTATATTCTACTTCAAGGTTAAAGGTGTTTTCGTCAGTTCTCGTTACTCTGTTGCTGTGAAAAGAAAATTGTAAATGTCCTAGTGTGTCGATGGAACCCGTTGACGCAAATTTGTTTTTGTGTTGATGAAACTTCTTCAAGTAATTAATTATCATTAAAACGTGACTTTGAGCTTTATTTTCATTTATTCACAATTTATGCAATTTTACGCAAATTAACTTTTTTCTTCGTGACATCAATCTCAAAAAACCATTGAATTGCTGGATTAACAATAGACAAATAATTTTTGTAATAGTTCATTTACTAATTTCTCATTAGTAAAAACATGCTCCTGCACTAAAGTTAATAATTTTAAATTAATTGGTTTTATACAAAATAATATAAACTAAAAAGACTATATTAACTCATTTGTGTCATAAATAAAGTAAGACATACATAAGAACACAAATTGTTAACAGCTTAACACAGGAAGACCTGCTTGATTTTCAGTTTATTCATATGTTTTAGTGGAGAAACTAAAACAACCATACGGCTGGTAACGTATAGGCACCCATCTCAAATTCAGAAGTCAGCAAACTACAATAGTTATCAACTAGTATATCAAACCCAGGCTATAAACAGCACAGACCCATTACCTGATTACCTGTGCCCCACCAGCAGTTATAGTACCAACTAACAGAACCCCAGCCTCATACATGACCTGTGCCCCACCAGCAGTTATAGTACCAACTAAAAGCATCCCAGCCTCATAAATACCTGTGCCCCACCAGCATTTATAGTACCACCTAACAGCAACCAAGCCTCATACATTACCTGTGCCCCACCAGCAGTTATAGTTCCAAGTAACAGCAACCCAGCCTCATAAATTAATTGTGCCCAACCAGCAGTTACAATATCAAACATAAGCATCCATCTTCAATAATTACTTATGAGTCGTAAGCCACCAAATAGTTCTTATCATAAAGCTATGTTAAGGGATTACACAGTTCCTAATACAGTTTAGCCTATTGAAAGTAACTTCCTGTTAAATCATCAAGTACTGTATACAGGGTGGATGTATACGTTATTTAAAATGTACCCCTAATCATATCATTAAACAAAATATTTATTATTTTAGTAGGTGTTTAGTGTTTTAATATTGCATAAGTTAGTGGCAAATCATATAATGTATCCATTTAAAGACTTAAATGTTTGCGTTTAAAAAGTTAGATCGGATGTTTCTTGCACAGTATTAATCTCGTAAAATACTCTTCGTGTCCTATTTACAGTGGCATAACAAAAGCCGTTAGAATTGAGTTACTTTCCCTTTTCATAGTCGATCATAGTAAATAATGACCTAGTAGATGGATCTCACAAATCAGCTGCTACACAATTTCACGTTTTTTTGTGTTAACTGCAAACTTTTATTTTGTCAGTATAAGTATATAACTGGTTTTATACGTAAACCTGACAGTAGGATTATGTTTCCTTCTTTTCACCTCTTATTGTAAAAACAATTGCGCACCAAAAATAACCAATTTTGCAAGAACACTGTTTTTAAATCATAAAAGAGTAACATGTATGACGCTAGCGGAAATTTCCCGTTATAGTTACCTGGTCTGTTAACAGATCATACATTGCAGCCTCCGTACAACTATCACATGATTATTTTCTACTATAGGAAAATCAGACTATTCGACGGATAGGTTATATCTGTAATAACTCTGCCAGACACTGTTCCAGTTATACTGTGGTATTGTAAAATGTAAGATACGTGCTAAATATGAAACGTTAATACACAAGAGAACCGCTCATTTACTGGGAGATAAGCGTTCTGCACACGGCGGCGATTACACGGACAGATGAGGAGTTACTGCCACATAAACCGACACAGTATAGTGTCGCCTTGTGTAGTAATTCCTGCAAATACCGGACTATCATTAGTCCACAACTTGCACCGACATACATGGTACATCTGATCACAGTTTCCGCTTTAATAGCACTTTGTAATCGATTTTAATGACCTTTTAATAAAGAAGATTCGTGTTAATATTTCATTCTATTGTTATATTATTAATATACTTAATGACCTCATATGTGAGATAATTTATCATAGTTCTGTAAATTGTATCCAGTTTACGTTATAGGAACATAATATAACGTTATTGCTTCATGTTATGTTTTATATGTACAAAAAAATATATTTTAAAGAGTTTTATACATTTCTATCTAAATTGTTGAATCTCTTGCGCATTAACCGACTAAACATAGTCATCTATATTATACGATTTGCTGTTACAAACTAATGTAACTATCTATTGAAATTCTATTAACTAAACGAAATTTAGATCAATGTCTCATATTCTATGATGTTGAAAATGGAACATAAAAATATCAGTAGCCTTAATTGCAATTATATAAAATTGTATTTCTTTGTTATAACTAATCCAGAAATCAAGATTGATTCGTATATATAATCTCGTTGATGAGACTCTCTTTACTACTTTTCACCATTTTACTATCTTTTAGATGTTATTTAACTGCTATTAGAGGCATCTGAATTGGGGATATTTTCGGGTGGCATTCTTTACAATATATTATTCTTTTCAGACCAGTTGTATGAGGTTCGTTTCAACTTCCGATCTCATTATTTTAGAACAATCACGATTGGAGTTCTGAAATGTGGAAATAACACAATTGTATAAGAACAGTAAAACCCTTAGCAATAAATGTGTTGTAAAAATTCCTATATTTCATTGAAAGAACCGATCATTGACTCAACCATTTGTGGCTATCCGAACGTCATCCTTAGCCGTCATCAAAGCTACTTAGCCAATATCTTTGCTTTAGATAATGTCGAGATTTAATTTGGATGTTGAAACTTCTAGAGGGTTTCCTCTAATACAAGACTACAATAAAGGATGCTTAAATATTAAAGACGGAAATGTATTGTGTAAAATAACATAACTATAGAATTGCTTTTTCTCCGTGAACTAGTATATCTTAGAAAACTATATACTGATAATATAATTACCGTATAGTTGTACTCGTTTGAACATTGGGGTGTACATTCCCTCCAACTAGGGACATTCACCCAATACATAATATGCGTGTTGGTTTATACTAATAATATTAACCAACCATATAGGATCTCCCCTAGATGAAAGCTTACAGTCTATTAATCCAAAATAGTGTACATTACTGATGAAATTAAATGCTTTATTTTTAATGTTTATTTTGATTTTTTATGAAGGGATGTAAGATTTATGCCATATTTTTAAACTTTCTCGGCCACTTTTTATCAGTTACATTTTTAGAGGAATGGTTCGTAAAATCATCATACATTTGGAATATAAGGCACCATTAAACATGGATGTCTAGCCTTTTGAGGAGAAGCAACGTCATAACGTACCTATACGTATTGTAGCTATTTAATCTGATGCTGATAATCAAAACTGTATTCTATAATATTCACAAATAATTATGTAATAGGGCAACCCAATACCTACCGCTAATATTTAGTAGTTAATTGCATTATGGATATATGATATCTATAACGGAAAACATGTTCACCACATATCTAGTTTTTAATAATTTAATAATGTAACAAATACTTGACAAACCACAGTGACATTTGACATTCACTGCAGGAAAATAATATAAATGCTTTACGTTCCGACATTCCATTTTCATACTCGCCTGTGGCCTCTCAGGGTAGAGTCCAATAGTAACATATTGGGGTTGCCACTCCGACCCACCCCTCGGTATCTTACCTCAGTGTTTTATATCTAACCTGAAAACGTACCTAAAAATTTAATATTAAGTTTAAAATTACATATATTATCTGACTATATAGTCTTAATGAAATATTTAATAAGATTTTTATAAAGAATGACATAATGAAACAAGGGTGAATATTTTGCTTCGTACTTTACACATTGGATGAAAATTAATTGTGTACATACAACTATTAATGATAGTTACATTACTAAACAAACTTAAAGTGAGTTTAAAATCGTAATGTTTTAAAACTAAATTAGTAAAAGATCAGACATATTGTAGAATAATAGATTTTTGCGGAGATGACTATAATGCCGCCCATTGTTATTTTACCCCCGTTAGAAAGTTTGAATACTTGTAACGTCTCTACTTCCAGTAGTAGCATTATGGAAGGGATCTCATTTCAAACACGTGACAAATCTGCGTGTAGGGGTTTTTATTTTTTCAATATCGTTGAAAAAAATCACACCGCTGTACACTTAATCTTCGAAAAAATCATAAAGAATCAACTTTGAAGTAAAACATGTTTACATATGAACTAATTATTTATAAAAGATGAAACATATTTTATCATTAATATATATATATATATATATATATATATATATATATATATATATATATATATATACATTTTAAGAACAGTTAAAAAAAACAGTTTAAGAAAAGTAAGAGAATAATAATTTTGTATGTTTATAAATGTTCTTAAAATGTATATAAATATATATATATATATATATATATATATATATATATATATATATATAAATATATATATATAATAATCAAAGATAAACAAATAATTGCATCCCTATCCGATTAGAACCCTAGTATTATCCTATAATAATTGACAATTGATTTTATTTTTTTATTATTTATTTATCCTTAATTTGGATGGTTGGAGAGATATGCACTTAAAATTTTAAATAATGTAGTAAAGACATATTGGTTATTAAAACACACGTAAATTTTGTGGCCGCCTATTTTTAGTGTTACGTACATCTACCGCACTATGATAAAATCGGATACGTCAGAAGCTTCTTCAATGTAGTAGAATACAGCTTTTGAAATTATTATTCAGAACATTAACAAAGTTTGTAGTTTACGATCTACTTTGACGTCACACATCGGTGAGGTTCCTATCGGAGTCGACTAGATGCTCTGTTGCATTGATCAAACCATAAATGAGGTTTGCAGTTGACGGTCTACAAATAAATTGTTAGACGTCACACATGTGGAAGGTTTTGATCATAGTTGACTACGTATTATGGTGTATTCATCGAACCATGATCGAGGTTTGTAGCTGACGCTCTACAAATACATTGATAGTCGTCACACATGTGGGAGGTTCTGATCGGAATTGGCTAGGTGCTCTGTTGCATTGATCAATCCATGAACGAGGTTTGTAGTTGACGCTCTACAAATACATTGATAGACGTCACACATGTGGGAAGGTTCTGATCGGATAGTTGACTAGGTGCTCTGTTGCATTGATCAATCCATGATCGAGGTTTGTAGTTGACGCTCTACAAATACATTGATAGACGTCACACATGTGGGAGGTTCTGATCGGAATTGGCTAGGTGCTCTGTTGCATTGATCAATCCATGAACGAGGGTTGTAGTTGACGCTCTACAAATACATTGTTATACGTCACACATGTGGCAGTTCTGATCCTCTGTCGAACGGGGATCAGGCCTCTCTCTAACGAACCTGTTTGTTTTCACTACTCTATTCTGAATGGCAGGAAGTTTATAATATTAGCATAACTTGAAATGTCTGAAACTAGTTTACGCCACATTACATTGTAGTTTACGTAGATCAATGCAGTGAATTAGTAATTGATAGAATGTAACACGTATTCTACGTATTTTATTTACAAGGAATATAGAGACGTTTTATCTACTAAATGAAAATCATCTAACTTGAGTGACAATTTAAATATTTTTTGTTTTCCTTATTTGTTGTACTAAGACAGGGTTATCTAGCATTAGGCGAAAATGATGTTTAATAATTACAGTACTTATTCTAAAAGACGTCATTATTTATATTTATTGCAAAATATATGATTCCTTTAAAAAATTTCCATTTAAAATATCTATTTGAATGATTCGATTTGTAAAAAAATTTATAAATACAGGTTTAAAACAAATAAAATTCGAGTTTATATTCAGTTATTGCTAAAACTAATCTTAGAACAAACTCATTTGCGAATATATGTGAAATGTGGTTATATTTAAGTATTAACTTTCTTTCCTTAAAGTAAATAAATAATCATTGGAATTTAAATGAAAAATTAACGTTTTAAATATATAATAATATATTTGTTATTAGCTACATATATACATAATATGTACCTAAAATATATTTCTAATCTACAGAGAACCCCATATTTTATTAAACTGTAAGTGCTATAACCGAAAATCTAAGGACTTATTAGAAAGTCATTTCATGTGCTATTAGTACAACTGTTTTACCCTCCAAATTTTGATATCGTTAACAATAATCTTTTCAGTTAAATCTAAAATGGATCAGGAGATTGTAATATTTTATAAGTAGCCATTAGGTACCCTTGAAATGTTTAGAATGTGATTAAAAAATGAATAAAAATTAATACGCCAATAATGACCCTTTTCTCAAACACAAAATGCGTGCAAATCCATGGGTAACTGCTAATTTGTGCATGTGGTGTGGAATTATTTATAAAATAAAGCTGTTATTAGTTTAAAGGCATTTATATTTAAACCATCTTATGACGTAAAAATAAAACATTTTAATCATCTTTAATATCACAGTAGTTTTACAAAAACGAGTAGTGTAAGATTTCCTTGATGTTACTCCTTGGTTGAAACTTTAAGATTTCTTGATTTCAACAACTAAACCAGGCCTAGTGGCACAAACGGTTTATGATTCGAGGCGGTGTGCTGTCTGGCTGTTACACTGTATATACACTGTAAAAACTGTATATACACTCTGTGAATATCTTAACACGAGGCAAAGTATCAGAGTTCGTTGGGAGTCGTAAAACACAGGATAAGCATAGTCAGTTTTAAAAGAATATAGCATTGTAACTTATACCAATACTGAGATAGTACTGAAACCAATAAAAACTAAAATATATATAGTATCCTATTTCCTATTATAGTTATTTTATATTCAATTTTTGTAGTAAACTTAAATAGAAATCCTTGAAGGAATAAATATTTTTTAATGGTAGCCGGTAAATCTTTTAACACTAATGCTTTAAAACATAAATCCACTATTACGTCATAAATATTAACAAGACTTTTTAACTCAGCAGATATAGAATTCAGGTAAGTTTGTTTCTGTTAAGAGGATTAATATATCGCAACATTACAAACGCTGCACCACTGTACGTCGGCCTGAAAATCTGTAAGCTCTGATTCTAAGCTCTTAGTATATAGGAGCATATGGCTTCACACAACCCAATCCCCAAGAGCTTCTGGACTCTAGCAGCTCCTTTCTTTAGGAATTCTGGATCCTGGAATTAAGGTTTAGGATTTCCAAGCCTCTGCCTCATAGAATGCTATCCTATCTTGAAATTATTTTAAAACGCCTTTGTTTTACTGGGATTATTTTAGTAGGAAAAGTAATATTCAGCATTACTTGCCTCGTTTTGAATGCAAAAGAGAGTCTAATGTCCACCTCTTAAGATAATCTTGATATAATAATTCTTGCAATATAATTTAGCTTGTACATCACTTAACAAAAATTATAGTGTTTTATGAACGCTATCATGAATCGATATATGGTTTATCTAAAACAGCTAAACATCCTACACATTGGCCTTTGGCATTCAAAGCATTTAAAAAAAGAAAATTAAAAGGATTTTTATATTATTTGTAATATATCTAGTACGTAAGGGGTTAGTTTTTAGTATTTAGTTAAAGACTCTAAATAGCAGTGGCAATAGTTTAGGTCATGCTTATGTCAAAATGAATACTGGTGAGCTCATCACTTGGACACTTTGGACCGTTGAACCTATCGACCGATTTAACGGCCGTATCTCAATGGTGGATAAATCGCGGGGTTGTGTCTGTTTCTCCGCCTTCTTGGAGCGTCCCTTAGACGACCAAACTTTCATTTGTACCGTATTGGCCGTTCTGGGGACTTGGTCCGGTCGCGGTCACTCACAGTCCCACACTTTAATTGTTTTCTCTCGAGCAAAATGCCGTCTTTGGCATCTATGCCCTATTTTCTCGTACGCGCTAGCAGAGTATATTGTGTATTGCTTACTTCAACATTACGTTTATTATTATTGAAAAAAACAACCAAGTTTAAGATTGTTTTATTTTGTCACGCACTAATACAATAGTGCTACAGAAATAACATCAGAAAATTTCTGTCATAAAAACAGTTTATAATTAATCCACGCTAAGTAATATATTTGTGACAAATAATATATAAAAATGACAAGCGTTTTATACATGACTGTAAATAATTTGAAAACTGTAAACATGTTTCATCTGCAGTTTTATTACAAGTATTAATTGTGATGTATAAAAACGGAAAAAAAAAAATGCAATATTACTAGTGTTTAAGGGATATAATGTAAGTGTAGGGGCATATAAATTGATGGTATAATATAGTATTTAATATTAATGTTATTGGAAACATTAAGGGTGGCATATATTACAATTATTATTACAACGTTGTATTTGATTTTTGATTTTATTTAATATTATGATTCTTTTTATACTAAGGAACCAGGATATATCCGTGAATTTATCCTTACAGGATATCAAATATACTGTGCAATTAGGATAGAGAAAATATGTTTTATCATTGGTGGAAACTAAGATTCAATTCAGAGGGAAATTTAATAATTTTAAATCGATAGTGCTAGCCCAGTAATTAGTACAGTTGGAATAAAATATATGCTCATTTTTTCTTTTTCTAAATTAAACATAACAGGAATTTTTTGTGCGGTATGATATTATTTGTATAATCTTAACAATGTGTTGTACAGTTCATGAACAGAATGAAAGTAAATTTTCTCTGTTTCAAGATATGAAAAGCTTACCTTTTGGTACTGATCTAACGTATATTTATGTTATATAATAAGTAAATTATTAAATACAGTATAAGAAAAAAATAAAAAATACATGAGTAAGAACTATATAGTATGAACTGGACAGATTGTTCTTGATTAATATGGTTCATAGGTTGGATATATTGAAGATACTGCGAAATAAACAGACTGAGTACGTTACGTTAAGTGCGAGATATGTGATATTTTGTAATTTTGTAGATCTAAGTTCAGTTGTGATGTAGGTTAAGAAAACTATATGAATAAATACAACTGTAACACCTTAATATATGTTACTCAAAGATAAATTAGGCTTCAGATATATTGATTCTTATTCTACAAATCCACAATATATATATATATATATATATATATATATATATATATATATATTTGTATATATATAATAGCTTCTGACATAAACTTGAAGTATAATATAGGATCACAACATTAATAAAGGTTACATTATACAATGAATTCGTTATTCTGGTAAAAAAAGCTGTAAATACACCCATACATTAGATACACGAAGACGATAAAACAGGATTCGCTGAGATATCCGTAGTAAGGAACAAAAGAGTACATGGAAAACCACGTAGTACCAGTTCCTGAATGCCTGTAGTTTTTAATTATAATACTTTTGAAACGCTCTATAATTTCATCATCGGAAGGACCTGGCCTCTGAAAGCTTCCAATCTCTATCAAATCCCCACCTCAAATTAAGAAGCTCCATTTTGAATAGATCCACTCCTCAAGGAGTACCATGACCGAAAAGTCTACAGGCGCCGGCCTCTGTAAGCAACCACACTTATGTAGAAATCGGTCTCTAGTAGATCACAGATGTTAGTAAATCCTACCTGTTGTAGACTTTTGGGCACTAATAAGCCTTCGGAAGCTCTCAAGCTGTGACCGCTTTCAACCCATAGGAAAATCCAGTCTCTGCCATTTTCTCTCCTCTGGAAGATTCTTGCCTTAGGAAGCTTCCTTACTCTGACAGATTCTGGTCCCAAGATCCCACCCAACGCCACTTTTTTTTTACAGAACATCACTGCCAACATAAGTGTACATCGAGTAAACCATAAGGCATGTATAAGTATGTCCATTCCACTTTTTGTTCAAAATCCGTCCACGCAAATCGTGTCTACTAGTTTGCAAAAGTAACTTTTTGACATTGGAATCCACCTTTAGGGCTTAAAAGCAAATTCGTTTAAGAGCTATCCTTAGTTTGTTTTATTTTTATACAACATTCGTATAGTAAATCATCGAATTATATCACCCGTAGAGTAGTATTTTATAAAAATCCTTCAACTATAGGACTGCTCGTTCTATTCTCAAACATAAAATATATGTATAAACATTTATCATTAAAAGGTTCAATTTTTTTTATTTAACTGACCAAAAGATATTCATAGTAAAGTTTAGAAAAAGTATTTAATTTGGAGATCCGCCATCCGATATATTAAGATCCGTTATGATGCGTTAACTATTACAGTCGTAATTAGAATATTACGTTTATTAAGAACTGCTTCCATTTATACATTTCAATAAGTACATTATACGTTTACCTCAAACTACTCTTAAAACATTTTTACACTAAAAGCAATTTACTCTTCAGTCCGTGATTAGTCATATCAATAGACATTGATGTAATATTTAACATTACGAAAGTAAATTATATATACTGATCTTTATCTCCAGTGAATGAACCAGAATTTTTCAGGCTTTATTTTAACCTAATATATATACAAATTTTACGAGTTAACGTAAAATTTTAGTTTTACATTAAGTATTTATTTCCAAAATAAAATTTGCAATTTAAATTACTAAAACAATATCATGAATTTAATTTACTCAACAGCGTGAAGTGAATTTATTTTATAACTTTATATATTGTAAATGAGGTATTAAAATTGCTATAAATTATGAAACGTCAACTTCAAAATTGTTTTCGTGACACTATCTAAAAGTTTTATAAGCAAGATATAACACTTCATAAACTTCAAAACACTTAACAGCAAGGCGTAAAAACGAAGTAAACGAGTTTAGACAGGGTTAGGTGGCACATAAGTCGCTCAGCCCTCCAGCCAGACAGCCCAGTAACGATAAACGGCAACGTATAAAGAGCGCCGTGTAAACAGCATAATACCACGGCGCTGCACCGTGCCTTACCGTGCAGCAGGATTATCTATGGAAACAATGTTCCCGCCAAAATATATAAATTGCCGCCATTATGCAGAACGTGCTGGTGCTTGAAGATGCTATCTAAAGTGTAGCACTTAATAAAACCTATATAAAGGGTTGAAGCAAGAGGGTAAGATAAACCCGGTGATAAGGGGTGGGAAGGTGCGCGTGCGCGGGAGGGGGTGGATGACGGGAACATCACTGAGTAGTCGGCCGCCGTGGCGGGCACACCGTGACGTCATGTGAAGTGTCTAGTGAGGGTTTTCATTTACTCCGAGTGTTGTGTTATTAGTTACTGCTGATAAAACTGTACAGGTAAGTGCCGTTAGTTGCAGTGGCTAAGTTTTTCGTTATTTCAACGCGCATACAACTTTTAAAAGAACAAAAAAGTTTATTTGAACTCTACCTTTTACTTTTGCCATACTATTAGTGCTGTAGTTTCGTAACAATCTACTTCATTCGTATTCTAATACATACATACTCGTGTCTTTTAACACTGAAATAAACTGGTAATCCCAATATTACTATTGCCATCATATTCAGGGAAAATATTTACAGTAAAACAAAGTAGAACACAATAATTTGTCACTTCATTAATTTTGCAGTTTTTAAGAATGTATATCTCTACTTCAGTTATGTTACTAATTAACATTAAAACTTCCCTTCGTATTATTGTCAATGTATTATTTACTTCATAAATGTGGATTAAAATATTTTGAGTCATCTTCAATTAGTATTTACAAAACTAAACTGAATGAGCTATTTGGACTCTACGCAGAGCCGTTTTACTTTTGAAATAATGAAAATAACACGTCCACATAAAAATAATATGCAAAATACTTTTTGTTTTACTCATATAGAAAGGTTTTTTTTATTAAAATACCGTACCTATATACAACGTGTATGTTGAAATATAGTCCGTCTGTACACAAGATGCTGTAAATTTCGTATGATAATTTCTAAAGTCCATACAATAATACGACGTGTAAAATTATATACATTTATTTCTATGTTGGGGAAAAATCAAAAGAATTCTGTAATTAGATTCAAAACAGCGAAAACTAAGAAGATAAACTAATACCCAATTTCATGATATATTAAATTTACTGATTATAAGTATATGTTCTGCATATGAACATGTAATTCTTAATTCTTTTTTTAAATATTTCAATGAAGAATATTTAAACTACATTTATTTAGTTTTAAATATTGTAATGTTTTTAGTAAATTATTAAAAATATTGTAATTTGAGGTTATATTTAACTGATTAACCAGACAAGGATTTTTACTTTTTCTAAAGGTTATTTTACATAAAAATAAAACAAACCTTTATTAAGTTAATAAGTTATCTCCAATATGACATGCTACACACATGAGATAACAAAAACAAATATTTAAATATTAAACTTTAAGGAATGTCAGTTATTATATGGGTTTCAAACCTTTCGCAGCACCCTGAACATGGTTTATTATCAATTTTATTACTAAAAATCTGTGGATGGTAATTTTATGCTTTTTATCCTTTTTTATAGTATTAAATGTCACGAGAATCAATTTTTTCATTAAGTAAATCCTTCAATTTAACAATCGTTTGGTGGCGAGCAAGAAAGTTCCAATGCAACTCGACAAGGCTAAGTCACTTCTGTAACTTTTTAGTGTTTATGCAAGATATAACTCATTATAATAGACATTCAGTATTACATTTGTACACTATTTCTAAAGGTATATTTCTTTTATTTTATCTTGGTGTGCAAAAAATGTATTCTATTATACAATAGTCATGATCAGAATACTAAACCAAAAGAAAAAATTATACATGTTTATATAAAACTAGAATTAACCTCCCAGGCACCGTACTTACTCATGGATATATAACAATTAAAAACATGTTTGTGATGACACATGTTTTTGTTGTGACAAAATAAGAGAGGAAATATTTGCCAATGTACGCAGTTGTGGTAATGTACAGAAAGAACTACTAGTAAAATATTTATATGAACTGTTTAATAGGCTTTATAAACGACAGTATAAAGCAAAAAACTACCTCCACTCCCTTAATTTTACTTATAGTACAAACAGGAAGTAAAATTTATATATATATATATATATATACACATCGATTCGTAAAAACATATTTTTTCTACTGGGAAAGGCTACATTTCTACATTTGAAACATAATAATTTCCATTGAGGGATATATGAGGTAAAAACATATAAACTTTAAAAAATGTATTTTTAGAAAAAACTACGAATAAGGTAATAAACATAGTATGTATATATATATATATATATATATATATATATATATATATATTGTAATATACTTATATACTATTTATTCGAGTATATCGTAATTTATTCATTACATCAATAATATAGTAGTTTAATTGTAGGAAACAGATAAAGATTTTTTATCACGACTCGTTTTAGATTAGGAGAACTAGAGGAAAAGTTTGAAACGACAAAATAATTTAGTGCAGTTAAAGAATTAACTAAATATTAAAGATTTATTCGAAATTAGAAATTATCCCTGTGCCTTTGAATTACCATTAATACGTATTATAATGCACTTAAATCTTTCGTCCATAATAATTAAATACCATCGGGCGGTGATCTATGAGTAGATTGATGTAAAAAATTCAATATCGGGCTGATCTTTCAGTTGAATGTTTTCCAAATTAAAAAATTCAATAAATTATACGACTGATAACTGGCCACCACATGGACGTGTGGCAAAACCAAAGACCAACAGTATACAGTTGAAGAGGCTAATTCAACACATTTGACACTTCACTGTATTAGTTTGTATTCACTTGTAATTGACTTACATAAAAGACTTAATATTTTGTCTAGAGCTTACTTGATACATAGGTAACACTTAGTTTGAGCACTAGCAACTATTTTTACATTGGTCTTTTAAGTCTGATAGAAACGAAAAAAATCTCCCAGTAAATACTTTTATAAAGACATTGAGTACCATCATATAACATTTTAACATTTGCTTGTAGCCTAATATCCACAGTATATAGAAAGAAAATCATCTTCAATCTTGAAAATCCTTATCTTATTTTTACACGACAAGAATAAGTATTACATTGGTAACTCCCATAAGATTTAGCAAGGCGTCATTCGAGTCTATCAACGATTCCACAGTTCGTCTTTGTCTGCCGAAGGGATTTAAACATTTTTCTTCGCCTAACTACCTGTCGCGATAGGTCTACTTCTTATCGCGATTGGAATGAGCTGCATGCAATCTTAGTAAAACCTGTTAGGCGACACGTGGTATAACGGTTTTACTAAACTGTTATTTGTAAGTATAAAGAGATACTTGTAACTATACGAATAACTTTCAGGAACCTAGACATTATATTTTAGTATTCTTCATGCTACATCCTACATTAGTATAAACTATCCAAGTTTCATAAAAATTTACTTGTTTTCGGAAATGTACTTATTTATTTATGATTCTAAGTAGTAATTAGGTTAGGATAATCCTCATGTAAAATCATAGCATCCAAGTTATGAACGATTTTAATTATCATCATTCGTGATGGAATTTGGCAAGTATTTTACCGCTTTAAAAGTACATACTTCCATTTACGCCACAATAAGCTTTTATGTACATATATGTGGCCTGTAGCATAATATGGTTTATAAACACAGGTCGTAATTAACCTTTATTCTTGAACCTTTTACGCCTCTCCTTAGTTACTCGAACAAAAAGCTAAATTTGCATAAAGGACACTAAACTGACAGTCCCACAACACCCCTTTGTGAACCCTTTACAAAAAATACACAAAGCAGTAAAATTTGAATGGAACTAACGGAAAATACCAAAGGTTACACGTATTCGATAAAGTATAGCTCTGTTGCCGCAAGCAACTTAATAAACAGTTTCATTACAGTGTTTCAGCGTGATAGTTAATGTACAAACAAAGTTGGACAAAGAGTACTTTACCATGGCAGGCTACTGTACATTGATTATTCCAACACCAGCTGGGATAATTACCCTATTCGCTGGTCTATTTTACTAGTGCATCAGTCAATACTGAAAGGAAAATATACGGTATAAAAATAAACTCAGTCAAAATTATAACCATAAAAGACATAAAAGACTTGATATTTTGTCTTACTTGATATATAGGTAACACTTAGTTTGAGCACTAGAAACTATTTTTACATTGGTCTTTTAAGTCTGATAGAAATGAAAAATCTCATAGTAAATAATTTTATAATGACATTGAGTACCATCATATAATGCATATAAAATGGAGTTTTATTATTAATTTTACATAATTAACAATAACATTATCGTTGATCCAACGGGTGTTGGATCTATGAAGCTTGTCAGCTATTACATCCATATTTCATTCAAAATTGAATTATATACAACCCGGTTATATTATGATACATGATTAAGGTTAATGGAATAATACTGTCGCTTACATTACGGCAAGGAATTATACCTTCCTAAAGACTTAGATCAAGGGCATCACATTGTGAGGAGTTTTAACGGTAACTATAAATACATTGGTTATGAGGATGTTGATACCGTTATGTTGTTCTATGTTTGATCCATAAATATATTTTCTGTTGAGAATTATGGTCAAAAGATATTTTTTCATTCATAAACATTGATTATTTTAGTATTATTAAAAATTATCAATACACAGTGATGTTAAACCAATCCCACATTTAATTAGCTCAGTATTCTAATATCAATATATAAGGGATGGAATATCGGCGTGTTGCATGTTTACAAATTTAAATGACGACTGGTTATGTAAGTTTTATAGTGTATGTTTTCATTGTAACATTTTAACCGCTTACTTTGCTATTGATTTTATTATAATATTTGATTTCTGAAATAAGAACCTTTTTAAAGCAGGAGAGCGTTGTCAATTAAAGCTTTCGTGACCTACATACACTCCTCCATGGCTGGAATATTGATGTACAATACTATAATAAAATAGCTGTTATTGAATAGGAATTCATACTTACATATAAAAAAAGTCGCAAAAGTTAGGCTGATATTTTCATTTATTTTTATTTTTATTAACGTAAGAGTATACATTGAATTTTTATCACGTCAGATAGAATCTGTAATATGTATATTATATAACGCAAAAAAATCGGTTTCCATAAAAACAGTTTTGATTTGTATCATATTCTACTGGTAGGAGGACACACTCCAATGGAGGGTTATAACCTTCTTTAAATATTGAATGCGCTATAAGGTAGGAGCTATTTCCCTATGAATTTTTATTGACATACTAGCTGATATCCGATATTACACACTCCATTTCCGCAAGCACAACACGGGTGTTTTAGATCATTCCCTTCAAATTGCACAACAAATATTATCTAGATACATTTTCTTGTAGTATGATATTGATTCTAAAGGTCACGGTAGGAACTCGGAAAGAATATTCCCTCTTAGAGAGCATTTACAAAGTATTTACATATGAATGTATAATTAAAATTTCAAGCGTGTTTTAGGATTTTAAAATATGTTTTAAGTAATATGTTGCAATCCAAACTACTTAAGTACTAAACTAAATTAGTTATGGTTCAAAGTCCAACTGATAAGTATTCAAAAACACGTGAATAAATTGATAGATGTAAATCATGTATTTAACTATTACCTGTATAGAAAAATGTTAGCGAAAGCCCATTCCTATGTTCATTTGTTGTGTTTATAAAAACCATAATGTTTAAATAAGATTAAAATAATGTATTAAAATAGGTGTCTTTTGAATTGTATACGTTTCTCATTTATTGTAAGTGCTTTATTATAAAGCTAATTGATTTATATTGGAAAACAGTTTAGTATGTTAATTATACTTGAAGACTGAAATATGTAACAAGTAATGAGGGAGTACGCCTATGAATGGTTATGCAAACTGCGATAGACTTACTGGACTTGTAAAGTAAAAGAGGATTGCTTTTTGAGATAGAAATATCACTGCAATATTATAAATGTTTAGGAATTGCTACATTTAAAAATATATCTCGATGATACTATTTTAGATTCTTCAGTTGTGATGTGCTTATTTTAGTGCCCTTCATAACAGGGTTTTACTCGTATATTAGACAACCCATGTATTATATTTTGTTGTTAGAACCACCTAAGGTTCTATGGGAATAATTGTAAATAATGATTTTAGTTTTTATCTCAACTTATAGCACGTGAACAAGAAACTATTTTAATATTATTTTATTATGCTCTAAATAAAAGTTATATTTAGACTACTTTAAAATATATGTCACCACAATCTATTGAAATAAAGTAATACGTTTAAATTCAATACGTATAAGTGTCTTAACCATGGATGGTCTCTCATAAATGCAGCACTCGTACAATAAAAATAAACGGCCGACGAGCTCCAAAATGGCGTAACTACGCGTCAAGATGTATATTAATAAATGTTTATTGATAAAACTAAAACGAATTCCATATATAGTCTTTACTTTACACAACGCAACAAATATAGACTCGACACTATATGAGTACCTTGCCGCGTGACATGAGTATTAGTTTCCACAAACATCAAGGGTGATTGGTCAATATCCTATTGCTTTAAAAAATGTATTTCAATTTAACAGTAAATGTAACATAATTTGAGTTTGCTTATAGGTAATTGAACCTTGAAAAAGTAACATCTGTTTTGAACAAGAGAAAACATAATTGTAAAATAGGTAATAGAATAGAAAAAGAGAAAAAATAGAGCCGTCTTACCAGAATATGTCTTTGTGGCGATTTAAGTACTAGTATACCTATTAATAGGAGCACACTAGTTAAGTCAGTTTAATAGCCTTAGGTACTATCCCAGTAAGGTGTCTAATTTTATGTTTCCTTTAATATTTTTTAAATGGAATAAACTCATGAGGCAGATAAAAGTAGGTATAGACTATTTTGCACATTAAAACTTTCTAGTGGTTTGATTGGTTTTTTGTTTTTCTGTGATTAGGTGTCGTTATATTTCTTGAAGGAATTATATGTAGGACTTCACTTATTAGAGTTTAATTCTGAGAGTTATTTATATAATAATGTTGTACAAGAGAGGTTTACGTATATTTTTGTCTGTAATATTGGTTTTATTTTTAGACTTTAAATAACAAGCTGTATGTTAATACAGCAAGGTGTAAACGGTAAAAATATTCTATGTTTTTTAAGCACATCCTGAGAGTTATTTATGGAAAAATGTTGTATAAGAGAGGTTTATATATAATTTTGTTTGTAAAAAAAGATCTTCTTCGTCTTCAAATAACAAGCGCTGTGTAAATACAACAAGCGATAAACGGTCAAAATATTTCTTGTTTATTTTACACACCGTGGGCGAGAATAATAACAGAATGAAAACATGGCACGACACGAGGTCCCTGAGGCCTTGGCAGCTGTAAATAACCTGTCACAATAGCGAGACGCGCCTGTGTGATCGGCTGGACACTGGGTGACAACTACGTATCTGTTGCGAGGCTGGTCATTTAACTTTGGCTGGTGTGCATCATAAATACGAGAGTTACATTGTTTTAAAATACCCGTTCGTCCAACGTAATCCTTGGTCATCTACGAGTCTCTAATGTTAGGATATTTCAGAACATATTATTGTAAAAAATAGAAACATTTTTTAATGGCGACAAGATGTAAAATCAATTTGCTATGTGGACTATGAGCGGTAATATTTAACTAGAAAAAGTACAGTTTTATTCCAAGAAATAGATTGAAACCAAACAATCCTATATACTAAAACATTTTTTAAACGCTAATTTTTAGTGACTACTGAACAGATTTACATATTATCAAACTAAAGAAAACATTAAGTAGGATTTAATAAATTACTAAATATCGTCAGATCTCTCTTCCGGTCTTTGCTCCACAGCCCTTAAAATTTAAATCATTAAAATTCTAGTTGACAAATTAAATTCAGGGTTCATTATTTTTCAGATATGTCATATAAAATTTGTGATTGTTTTAATAACCAAACTTTATCTATACGGTATAAAAATCTGGGAATTTTTCTGTGTAATTGGTGTTTATGAACAAGAAGAATTATGCAGCATGAAATAATGTCAATAGTAGTTTATGGAAATGGTTTGTTCCGAACTATACCATTTGTTTCACAAGGCCACCAAAACAGCAATTGACAAATCCGTGTGCAATTAGTACACAGAATGAGTGGTATACCTAGAAACATACCGGTAATAAACATTTCATTTACAATTGGTAATTAATCTATCTTAAAACCTCTTTTTGACAGTGAGCAATACCAAACGGTACGTACTGTTTTATTTTTATTACAATGGAAAACTCGAACTTCAACCATTGAATTACACTCAGTGTGTTATTTTGTGTGCTTAAAAAAAGTGTAGGTGACACTGTCACATAATTTCGGTTTCGAACAAAACTTTTGTGATTTACTGAGTGATGTTGCTAAAATTATATAATTGTTACATTTTTCAAACTTTTCTAGAATAATTAAATGTACAAAAAGGGAAAAAATGCTACACATTATTTTACAAGTCGTAAAAACGCAACCCAACCTTTGGGATGCCTCGATAACCATTGAACCAACGAAGAAAAAATCAATGGAACGTGTGCCTTTCAATTCTTTCAATGAGTTTTGTGTCCGAATAGACTAAACTGGATACAAATTAATTCTCCCTGTTTTGACGCAAGCGATGGAATTGGCACCATATAAAAATTATGAGTTTATGGCCAATCTTATCAATAACATTTATTCCACAGTACTAGAAACAAAATATCCAACAAATTTTGAGATATCATATCGTATCGTTGTTTTTAATCGTGAGTTTTAAATGTGAATTATATTAATTAATATCTGGCAGTGTATATATAAATAACATTAATGACTCTTTTTACCATCGGGATGGGCGATTAATGCCTTATAATAAGAAAAAACCAAAGCATTCTTAGCATATATATGACGTAAACACAGTTGCTATCCACAGACTGGCTCAACTAGAATATTTACATATCAAACGGGACATGCAACCATGTGATGATGCGTGACTTGAAGTATCATGAGAAATATAGCATATTTTTATCACAAATAGTCACGTAGAGAAGTAGGCTTACCTATTCTTATTCTATTCACTATCAGAAGCAACACATTTGATTCTCAATAATAAGAACATTTATTTAACAAAATGTACAGTTAAACAAACTATGAGAACAAATCTGTTACTAAAACACTTTAGAAGTTATATTAAGTATTAGCCCTTCTACAAAATAATTTTGCTTAACAGCACATGCAGAATTCAATGGTGTTATAGCTGGTATTCTAGGCAGAACATGTTTAAACTGCCAATAGCTTTGTTTGACTCAAAATATGGAATCAAACCAAATATCCCTGAGGTTGAAATAATTAAAGAGTATTTATTAAACATTTATATTAAATATCTATGTGTCCTTTATATGCTTTAAACATAGTTATAAGGTTACTTCAAGATGTGTTAAGTTATGTTTTTACAACTGAAATTGTTCCTTACCACAAGGTGGGGTGTTAGATAGTAGTATATTAAATCTTAAACTATTTTCGGCATTAACCAGTAAAAGTAATTAAACTTATTTTGAAGCTATAATATATAAAAACGTAAAAAGATGACACTAGTTCATAAAATTATCAAAACAATGTATGAGTAGCGTCATAGTACATTGTTTCGTTTTAATTGAATAAACACTATGGCGATCATAGTTTTTCGTAATGTTATTATATAGTACTGAAGTGAGATATAATCATTCTTTTTAGTTTATTGGAACTGGTATTGTTTTGAATCCATGATATATAAAAAGACAATAAATCAAAGGTGTTTATAACAACATGATATTTTAAAATCATGTCATTATAGGGTATATTTTACAAATGTACATTGCATTTGAGCTAGGTTATTTAAAATATACGAATAACAGCCATATTTCAACGTTTCACTGGTTGCGACTAGCTAACGAACTTTTCCAAGTTTGAAAATTATGTCTACATTCTTAAATGTAGTCTGTATTTGTATAAACCTACTAACGTTATCGTGTTTACAGTCTTCTTTTATATGCCATAAGCCCATAATAATCAATATTTAGCTTAATTTGGTCTTAGGTTCTGGGGGCCAAGATCTTAGAAAATACCAAGAAATGTCATGGAAAGTAAAAATACTAAATGATCTATTTAGTTGGTTTCCATAAAATTGTAATAACAATGTTTTTACGTGTTTACTAAGCATACAATAGAAAGAACAAGCTTACTCCATTCACTTAGAACTCGCCAAGAAAAAAAAACATGAATAAAGGTAAATACAATTTTAAACTGCATACAAATAATTGAAACAAATAATACATTTCTAAAATTTTCTCTCTCATTAACTGGTAAAGATTATTTCAGTTTTATAGTCTACACTATATTAGACTCACAAATTTTGAAAATTGTTCATCATAAGAAATTGCAACAACTTTTAATGGTTAACAATGTAAAGAAATTGAATCAAAATTATTTTAGCCTGTAGTACAATTTCCAAAGAATATAAAAAATGTTTTAATCATCCAATTTAAAATTGTACATACTCCTAACCTTATATTTTCAATTACTGAATAAGTACAATAGATTTTTGTCTAATATACATTTTGCCACTATATCTCTCTGTTCCGTTTTACAGTGCTAAAATGAGAGAACGTGTGGCTACAGCTAGATTAGTTTGGGCCGAAAATTTACCAGGATTGCCTTATATTTATGTCTTTATGACATATTTAATTAAATCAGTAAATAATAACTTGCACACAGGTTTGTGGAGCATGGAGCATCATGATTAAATCATCAAAGTCTGGTACAATATCGATTACAGTGTACTGTATCCAGTAAGGTGCTGTCATATAACCCTTTGTGTCTAGATGGTGATGTAATTGTGGTTTAAACCTGATATGCAGGTCCAATAGCTGGGTCACGTGGTACATAGAGAGTTAACTTTATATACATGAGATATTAAGGTGTGTCATAAACCATCAATATATAAGTGGAAGTGTACTAGGGCTTAATGAAGGTTTTATGTGCGTAAAGTGATACTCAGAAATTTATTTCTGCCTACGGAGCAGCATTCACGTAACCTGTTACTCGGAGGAATGTATTTTTAGTATTACTGGTCACTACTCTAGTTATATATTCGTCCAGCTAACGATGTAATGCGATTATAAACCTGTTAATACACAGGGGCAGCAGTCACGTAACCTGTTACTCGGAGGAATGTATTTTTTAGTATTAATGGTCACTACTCTAGTTATATATTCGTCCAGCTAACGATGTAATGCGATTATAAACCTGTTAATACACATGACCAGCAGTCACGTAACCTGTTACTCGGAGGAATGTATTTATAGTGTTACTGGTGACGTACTCTAATTCCGTATTCTATGTTATAAGTGCCGACATAGTTGTTATGACTTGATAATACACAGGAGCTGCAGTAAATTAGCCTATAACTCAAAGGACTGTGTTTTTGAACTACAGCTGGTCAAAGGCTTCCTTTCTATATTCTCTGTCCTGGTGACAAAGTAATACGATTATAAACCTAAAATTCAGACGAGAACCATCAACGTAACCTGTTATTCCGGGCGTTACGTTGTCTAATGTAGCCTGTCATGAATGTGTCTCATGCTATAGTGTTTTCCTGTGTGACGATTTAATTCGACTATTAACCTGATGAAACAGAAGAGCAACAACAACGTAACGTGTTATTTTGAGGATGATATATATTTATACCTGCTATAATTTTAAATTTATAGTCCAGGTGGCGATGCAGTACAATTATAACTAAAATTCTACCTATCAAAGCTGTTCTGTCACATTTTTATTAAATATTATCTGTCATATGGTATTTTATTCAAGCTATGATTTTAAATGAAAATAATTAATTTTTACTTTACTACTTTTTATTTATACCGTTAAAATATGTTGTGTCTATTAATAAAAGTACTCGTATTTAAATAAAACATCTGTAAGTGTTAATTTGTTATAATATAATCATAAATTTATAATATTCATCACTATTTTTGGTTAAAAATTGTTTATTGAAACATGGGAATAGCAAAAGAACTAAACAGTAACTATTGAAATTGTAACAGCTGTGTGTGTATGTTTCTGCCCATTGATTAAATAGTAACGTATAGCAAGAACTGATGAAGTCAAAACACACGGTCGAGCGACCAAAATGATTGTCAACTAAACCGATGTTCCTGGAAGCCTAAAGTAAATACACGGTTATACAAACCGTGGTGCAGTTTCTGGCATTGTGGTTGTGGATGTGGTTTGTGTGGGCCGACACCATACCGCAGCACTACAAATGCCATCTAGTTCATGTACATATACATTATAATGTAAACGTGTAGTAAAATCTATTGGAAAAACTACGACATAACATGGGAAATGCATTGCATGCTTTTCAAAATACACGATAAAATAGATACTGTTTACTATATATTTAACAGCTGCTCTATCACATGCTATATAATTTAATTTAAATAATAATTAAAATTGGAATTCTATCTATGATAATAGCGTAGTAGTACGTATATTGCAAAACCATTTTTTGTATTAAAATACATAACCTTTCAGGTAACAAAGGTTACACGCAAAATATCCAAGTATTTAGCTATTTCATTTTTGAGATCAAACAAAATATTTATGATCCCTCGCCCGAATAACGAGACCATTTTTAACCCTAATTGATAGACTTCAATTGCACTCAGCATGAGTACAAAACTGGACAGTTACCATTAAAAATTCATTATTGTCTATGAAAAATTTATTTTTATAAGGATTTCAACGAATAAACACACACAAAAATATATATTTTGTCTTTCATATTGCTTGATCTATCAAAGTGAACGTGAAGTAAACTAATTCTCTGCTCTTAATTATTTACTTAAAGTAATAATAATATAAAATTTGAATTATTCATAAAATAGTGATTCCTTTAAATTATTTTGGAATTGAATTTGTTTCAAGAAAAGTTTTGGATGTTTGTTATGTTTCCCTAAACTATTATAAAATCATATTTGGGGTATTTAATACATATTAAATATTGCAGCATACCATATTTATTACATGGAGACAGAAACACGGAAAAATATAATATTTTGAATATGACTATATAAAACATATGTCTTAGCTATTTAATAATAATTTCCCATGGGATAGTTGTTTTTGACACTTTATTCCGTTCAGAAGTAATTTTTGTTTTTTAATAGTTTACTACGGGAGGTATATGTAAAACAATGCGCTCTCTTTTATTGAAAGCGTGTATTTGAATAGCTATTTTCAAAATAAATATTGTTAAGATAAGACCTTTGTAAAAGCTCTAGACTTTTAAGTGCTGCAATTTATGATAATTATATTATAATTTAACAGAAACCCAAATTTTTGTTGTTGAATCCCTCCTTTTCAAATGTAATTCAAGCTTATTTTAGGCACCACCTAGCTTTAACTTTATTTCCGTCACCTAACTGTAAAAAGTAATTAGTATAAGTGAACTCCCGAACGATGAATGAAATGTGACGTCAGCTATAGTGGCAATTGGCTCCATTATTCCGGAGACAATGGAACACCCGATACGCGTGTGTTATATCATGTAACTGACATTGACTGGCAGCCGACGCAGTGAAATTGTAACGTTGGCAGAATTGGCTCAATTATTGCTCTCGCAAACTCCACAACTATAATGGTATAGATAAAGCTAAAAGTTACTATAAATGTGAGGTTTTATAATTTATCATACATCGATAAAATATACATATCACTAATTGAACGAGGGTTAAAGAATAAAGCCTTTTCGATTGGCGAAAAAATTCTTTTTCCATCGGTCTATCTATCCGCACGATACCTCTAGAACAAAGTGACATATGGAGTTGAAAGTTTGCTTCAAGACTCATTTCTATGCATTCAACATTGAATTTGATGACAATGCACATCATTACATGATAACTAGCGATCTTTACACTGATTTTGTAGGTGAATGTAATTGTAACGGAATATCATAGAATAAATAAGTAATTAACTCAATGTAATCATCTGACACTAAAACAAGGGACTTAGTAACACATAATCAAATGGTCTTTAAGATATATCAATATATATTTCATCCGCATAATTAAATATATATATATATATATATATATATATATATATATATATATATATATATATATATATATATAATTTATTTTAATAAACATTGAATCGCAAAAAGTACTTGCTCCGCCGGGACTCGAACCCGGATCTCTCACTTGTCGGGTGAATGTGCTACCATTACACCACAGAGCCCTCACTTTTTACGATTCAATTATTTTGTATTTGGCCGTTTCTTTCCAAATACCTGTCAAATGACTTCTATTTACATTCATTAAATTTGTATAAATGGCAATAGCCGAATTTAATGTATTTCAATAAACATTGAATCGCAAAAAGTATTTGGTCTTCCGATCATATGTTAGTTTGGTTATTTAAACACACATGTGAAAGAAACAGGAGATTAAAAAATTGCTTGTGCTGTACGGTTTTCTGTTCCTTTTTCAATTCTCAGGGCATCTGAACGACAAACATTAGCCGTAGAATTGAAATGTTGTGTGCAACCTCTGTGAATCCTTTTTCACGACACTCGGTATGGCTTACACTTACATTTAAATAATCTTTAAAGATAATTATTTTTATATTCTAATTAAATTTCATCAATATTTTAATGAACTATCGTTAGTGAGTGTCTTTCAACTTTCTAACCCAGTAACATACTTTTTTTAGTAAAAAGTGTTTTTTGTATAAAACACTTCCGTCTCTAACTCATATCCAACGTCCATGTCTAAAATTATGTAGCAAAAAGCCTACAGTATTAATTTATTTAATTAGCTATTAAAAATATTGTGGGAGGGGTGACTTTGCTTGTAGTGGACTAGATCAATGACCAATTATAAAATCATCACTAGTTTTTACTGCGGATATTTAGATACTTTAAAATAAGATTATCTGAAGGAAATGCGCAGATCATATCATCATCATTTAATCAATTACTATGGTATTTAAAGCACAATAATACTGTGGTCTGTGTATTACGGTTTTCCTCACATTGAAGGTTCGATACAAAGAAAGAGGAGGGTTGCTTTCAAATGTTCACCGTCTGTCTAGCGGATGAAACCTTACAAATTGACAAGATTACTGGGGTTTCATTTCTAGCCTTTGAACTCTTATTGCGAGCAATGTTTTGTTCCATCACGTGATTGTGGTCTGCAGTATTGTCAGGTAGTGAGAAACAAAAACGTGCTTTAAGTGCTTCACTTAGTTAATTGCATTAGTCGTTCCAGTTACTCTTTCTGAACGCTACTTGTGGTGAGTAAATATAGTGACATTATTTAGGATACTGAAAATACTTTTATAAAAATTAGATTACTAAAACCCCTAGTTTTGTGAAATCACCTATTTTGGACTATTGTCACTAAGGAAGACAAAAACATTATTTCCTCCAATTTTTATGCTGAAATTATATGTATTATTAGAGTAAAATACCGACAGATGAGTTTGCATGTGATACTTGGCACATGTAGGTAAAATACCTTATCTAAGTTTAATAATCTACAAACAATATATTTTTTTGCATTTTTTTAATTTTTTTGCATTAATTACATTTTATTCATCTTAAAGTACAAATATTTTGTAGGAAGAAGTGTTATGAACACTTTATCACAAATTCGAACAATCTTATTTTGTCAAGAAGTAATAATCTAAAGAAGCGTTAATCGCGAGCACTTAATGAACTATCTAAAGATATAATGGTTCTTGTGTAAGTTTAAATGAGATCAGAAGTCTTATTGGTTATTTGTAATATTTCCAGACGATGAAAATGTCTATAACTATAATAGTTTAAGATCGCAATCTAAGGACCACCATAGAAATATCTGATGCGATATTTGTACAAAGTTCATTATTATTTATACTATTTATAACAAATTCATACGTATTAAAATTTTCAAGAAGTTTTAAATCTAGTTATATTTTATTTTTTAAACAAAAAATTTAAGTGTTCTAATGAAACATAAATGGTTCTAAATCTGGATTATGCAACATTTAGAAACAATAATTTACATTTCTCTAACTCATTTTTCTTTAACTTTCAGAAGTAATTTGACAGTTTTTCCTTGTTTCTTTTTACTCTGGACATGAATATAGGTTTGGAAACCCCTCACTGCACTTAGTAATCTAAAAGGACATTTGCGATGCTTTCGGAGCGGACAATACGTAGTATGTGCAAGGCTGGGAGTAGGGACCGTTTCCTGCTTACGTGTATACGAACAGACTAGGTATGTCCCTTTCTTTTCTTCTCCAGTCAAAGCATGCAACGGAGACAATGAATCTCTTGTTTGGGGACTCAAAAGCCTTTAAAAGTGGGACACCCCACCCACTGCAACAGTAAACCTCTACATTAAACTGATTATTGTTTTGGCGTTTCTCGATACAGTGATCAATTTAAGTGATACATTTATTTGTTTGCCCCAGTATAGGTTTTATTGACATGTATATACTAGCTAAAAGTAAACCCTCCTGAGATTCCGACGAATATTAAAGTAATTTCAAAATGTTACTGGCAGTTTTATCCTATTGCTTATATTTAGGCAGCGGAATAGAGACATAACTTCAAAACTTATATTTCATGTTTATTCATTTGAAATCAATACATCGATACTAAAGGAAAAACATTAAAAATGGCACTGATACATTAGAAATAAATTTCATAAAACACTGAACGTTTAAGGTAACATATTTATAGTTACTCTCATCATAAATAATTTCGTAAACACTAATCATTTTTAGAAGATTTTCATTGATTTAAAATATCTAAAAGTTTTTTAACTGAAATATAACGATCTAAAATGGATCATAAAGTCCTTCAATCGTCATCGTTAATAGCTTAAATCATATACACAAACTGTCTTTTAAATAAGGTAATTACGAACAAATATCTCGTTAAGAGAAAGTTCGGTACAATTTGTAATGTGTTAAGAAAATAATATAGCGCCACACAGGTGTACTGTTTAATAATTATACCTAACCTACCAAATAATATTGTTAACTATATTTTTTACATTGTCAACTAGGACTGGAAAGTATAACCAAAAGTACAAATACTATCCAGGGTCCGATAGCAATACCTGACTTAATACACAACTTAACATAATTAAATAGCAAACTTTTCAAGTTCAGGAATGAGAAAAGGTTTAAATACGAAATAGCATATAGGTAATAAATTTTATCATTTGAACATATATGAATCAATGCGTTAGAATTACTTTTCCAATGATAAATATCTTATGATAATGGGGTAAGATGTTTTCATGTATTTTACAACCTCCAAAAACAAGAAGGGTGGTTGCGTTTGCTCTGGTGAAGTGAAAGCCGCAGTAGCGCAAACGCTGACGCAGTAGCTGGCATTGTGGCTTGGTGGTCAAGGCTTGTGGTGAACCCACCCGGCTTGTCCAACTCATATCCTGACAATCCTGCTACGCTTCGTCAGTCTATTAAGCCTGTCTCTCGTTTGTTCGTCTACCAAATTGTCTAGTTTAAAGTGCTCATATGCGTTAGAAAATAAAACCAAGAATATAAAAGGTAGAGTTAGTCATGTTGTATTGTTTTATATATCTTGAAGACGTAATGTTGAAAACATAATGTTCAGTTGGCATAGATTAAATTTGACTTTGTATCATTTAATTTACATTTCCTTTTTAAAAGTTTACGTCTCCCTAGAAGTTAGCCAGTTACTGAACACTTTTAGCCAGTTACGAGTGGATTCGCTAAATGTTACCGATTGACGATATAAAGCCTCTAATCCTGCTGATTATCCCAAACGCTAAAGTCTGACCCTACCTAACTTTCCTATAGTGCTTTTCACGCCAAAACTTTGCAATCTAGTTCAAAACTAACTTACGTTTTTCCTTGCAAATAAATTGATGTACTTTACTTTTTTGTAACATAAGAAAATGATTAAAAAATATTAAATATTTTACATTGTTATTTATATAAGGATAATAGTTGTATAATACTAGTGTTCATATATTATATATTTATCATAGCAAAGAATATTGATTTCACAGTTGATTTATTATGTGTGATACTAAAAAAATTGTCCGATTATACTTACGTCCGATTCTTACATTTAAATGCATAGGATGCATCTGATAAACTCTGCAATGAAACTATAAACAGTACAATATGAATGGAAGGATTACGAAGCAAGAGTGAATGCAAGATAAACACTGCATTTAATATTCATGCGATTATTCTCTTTCCATGAATAGGAAACTGTTTTAATGTTTATAAACTGATATAGTTATACTTCCTCTTTCAGTCCTAAAATAAGATTTTAGGAATATTAGGAATTGTTTAGTGCTATCGAAACATGTAATATCTATTTTAATTAGCAACATACAATGTATATTTAACAAAGAGTTTATAGTTATAGTACGAACTTTTAAGGAATTTAGCCTTATTCCTAAATTAAAAATTTGTCGGCCAAAGTAAATGGTCCGATACACAGAGTTTGGTTTAACATAAACAAACAACTTCAGCTATGGCTTCACAAAGATTAACGTTGTATGCTTATGGCTAGTCAGGTAAATGTAAATTTAAAATTTGGAAAATACATCCAAAAGCGAATATTCAAAGTCTTTTAGAGAATCCAAGGAGTTGAGTCGTTTCATTCATTATATTTTCTTTTGAACGCAACTTCTTGAGAAAGGACAGTACATGAAGTTTGTTTTGGTATTTTGTATATGCGTTATAGTCTTTAACTATATCATCCAGAGTATACTTTTAAAACTCCAATCAGGAGAGCTTCAGTCAGTACCTGAAGTCCTTTGGCCTAGAATATTGAAGAATCTGTATACTGTTGGCATCAGTAGGCATTAGTTGAATGTCTCGTTCAATTGGTAGACCTGCATTGATTTGGTTTGGTCTTCATTTTAAGATTAAATGTTGGTAGACTGTAATTGCACTGCTCTAAAAATCACTTTATTAAGTACGTTTATAGATATTATTAGATGTATTTAACCAAAATGATTAGTGAAACAGATTATAAGAGTGAGCACTAAAATAAAGTAATATCTTGGAAGTAACGCGTATGATGAGGATCGAAATGGAAAACAAATGTTAAGAGAGTATCAAGGTGCCACAGATTATATTATGAGCAGGATAATTCCCGCCAAAACAACAGGACCTCCATGCCAGTGAGCGTCCTTACAGTATAATCCTAACTATTGTGAGCGTGTTATTATTAACAATGTTAGTTGTATATTCATAACCCAACCCGATATTAATAAACTAACCTAAGGTTATTATAATAAGCTATTAATTTACCTTAGTATAAAATACAGTATTCATTGTATATTAACCTATTATTGTTTTTAACGTTTATTTAAAGGGCTAGATATTTAAATGGTTCATTGGACTGAATAAATTTTGTCAAAGGTTAATAATAAATAAAAAGATAATTGACTGAGTTTCATACGTGTAATAGATAGCATTATTCGTGACGTCACTTCTCGACACTTCTCGAAGCAGCAAGCTTTTAATGACTGAAAGTTTCTAATACCCTGAACGCCTTAGAAGAACCGCTATCTCAGAGCCAGAACTTCCAAGACCCTGGAAACCAGTAATCTTCCTAAAGCTTTGATAATCGTTGTCTATACGATGGGATACCCAGTGATACAGATCCTTCAATAATAGTTGTGATTGGCCAATAGCAAACATCCGGAGTGATAGAAGTCTTCTATATACTAAAAATTACCACAAGATTTAATATTTCTAATATCAAATAGGTTCCAAAATCGATACCGGATTAATATTATATGCAAGAATTGTCTTGGATACTAGACGTTTCTAGATTTTAGTATATCATTACCTCGGTGATTCTAATAATCTGCAGTTATTGTAGTTTATTGGACTTTAGAGGCTAGATTGTTCAATAAGGGGTCAGCTAAACATCTACTAACTGATTTGGAGTTTTGTATTTAATTACCTGAAGTTAGAAAACTCCAAGTAATATGACATAAATTTTCCCTAATCCTCTGGAATGTACTACAATTTTACTTAAGTTAATCGTCATAATAAGTCCGTTTTTCTTCATCTTAGAATATTTTAGTGCATATACACACCCAGTGATTACAACATAACAAAATATTGTAGTGTTTTGACAGGATATTTATCCACTAGTGCCGATTGTATACCCGGTAAAAAATTCATGACATATCTCCCTTCAGGGTTGCACCCTCCACATTTGATTTGAGAAACGGGAAGGGATTTTGTTATTGTAATTCTCTCTATTACCGCCTTTGACCACAGAGAGTTAAAAAAGTTTAAAATTATGGTCGCATGAATAATACTAAGGTCCATTAGCATCAGTGATTGTGTGGTGATTCATACATTCATGAGTTTATTGCATGATATACCATGAGATTCAACTATCATAGTGTCACTCCCCAAGTTCATTCTTGATAAAAATTAAAAATGCCGATCTTAGAATCAGCTTTAGCAATATTTGGGTAGTAGGAAATTTTAAAGTTTGGTAATTTCTTCATAGACTATTTTTAAATTCATTAGGGAAGTAAATAAAACTGATTAGGGTAATAATCACAGATAATAAATCCTTAAAATAGACATTATACTACAGAAAATGTATGTTACAGAATAATTGGATCAGTTTTACGAATAGTACAAAACCTGGTAGATATATTATAACTCTTGTAAAGAGTAATGAAGAAAGTACTGAAACAAAAGATGAATGTTGGAATGCATACAAGTTGTATGAAAGTAATGCAGCGTTACACCGAAACCCACTCCCTGCCCAGACGGGAGAGAGTAGCTGTCGTTTGTCACCGTGTGAAAGGTACCTCTGTATTGTCCACATTCCGTTACCACTCCATTGCCGGTAATGTGGTGGAAATTTACGCTCTTACTGCACACCACGCCACCGCACTCCTCATTAGTAACACTCACTTTGTATTCAATTGAGACAAGTATTTAATTACACTGAACATTCTTGTTCTCTCTTTCATTTTCAAGATTGTCATTCTAAGCATTGCCTTATCTTATATATATAAAAAATCTTGAGTCACGATTTATGTTGCCAATAAACTCCAAAACGACTAAACCAATTTCAATCAAATTTCACATGTATCCGTAATTTAGTCTAACTTAGAAGAAAGGATAGTTATTATCTGAATTATTCGCTTATGTCGTGAATATAAACGAATAAAATGAAGAAAAGTTTTCAAAGCGCCTGCACATTATAACCTGCAATTACGAGATAGATACGTATATATTAAACAGTGAAACACTATTTGAAGGCGCTAAGTTATGATGTATAATTGTCTAAACTAAATTTTTGGTTGAACTTAAAGGTTGAGTGGTAGACCACTTTGTAATAAAATACATAATGCATGTACAATACATTTTTACATATTTTCTTGATCGTGACATCAAGGTAAAATCTACATCGGGGTTGGAAATATAATTTACTTCAACCAGAAATGCTCATACGCGGGCAAAACTTACGAAAAGCGTGCGAAGCCGCGGGAAACAGCTAGGTTTTTATCAAAACTCATACAATTTTCAGATAATATACTTTTTAACTACAGCCTACATTATTTAAATTTATTACAAACTCATTAGCCTATAAGAATTGTATAAATATTTTTTTTTCAAAACCTTCTACAATCTCTTAAAGGAAGCGCTTCCAATCACTCACTCATTCCTAATTCCCGTACTGTCCGATATCACAGTAATTTGAAATATCTTATACGTATGCAACACGCCGTATATAGAAAATCTAAATGGCGCTCGGCACAACCGGCTCTAAAAATAAATTTTGTGTGTACACGATCGACAAAATCGAAATTTGGCCAAACAATTGTTAAAAAACCTTATTATAACTGTATACGCCGATACCTTTCTAATAAGTTCATTTGGAGGGTTTATGTATAAATTTAATCTCCACCTCTACTACCTCTATATCAAAACTGAAAATGGTGTATACCGGTTCCTTGCGAGGCGTTGCCCATTCTAGGAAGTATTCTGCAGTGGGGCGAATATGAGTTGATGATGAACATGATTATATACTGCCTGATAATCTTATATAAAACTCATTGTCAATCAGAAGTCATCATATAAAAAAATCCAAAATATACATGCATATGCTATTTATTCCGGTAGCATATGAAAATAGAATACAAAAAATACAAATTTAGGTTTTATGCCAAAAACATCTGTCCAGATAAAAATATTAAAATATTGTAAATGTCTGACTAAATTTCAGTCAAAGTAATAAAGTTGGTTTTAATTGTTAGGCCAATATTTTATAGTAATTTATGTTGCGAACATTAGAAGGTAAACCATATTCATCAATCAGTAAAATGTAAATATAGAATCATAGTTATTGAAAGTATGGTCCAAGTTAAGTGATGTACATTGTTATTGCTTCAGCAAACAACCTAAGGTGTTTAAACAGCAGGAAACAGCGCACCTCATATTTACTAGGCGTTCACGTATGTTGTTGGTTAAGTACACTAATATGGTTCCGAAGCTTGCTTAGCAAAGTCAAACAATCTCATGGTGATGACGCTTTCACTCAGCAGGATTCTCTGGTCATTCTGTTTTAGTGCCAACGATACGGGATTATTTTTACATTTAGCACCTATTGTTGTTTAGCACCTTAAAATAAAAGTTAAAATTTATATAATTTCATTTTTGTAATAATTTTCACTCAGTAATTTTTAAGAGTTGTATTATCTCTTACTTGAAATTGACTCTAATGAACATCCGACTTTAATGGTTTATTTAAAACAGCGATTACGTTATCGTTAAGTTAATACATAATTGATTAACAATGTTTTTTAAATACTAGAGCATTACGATTTATACATGTAAATGTTTATTATTAGAGTTTTGAATATTAAATGGATTTTTAAACAATTATTTACAGTTTTATTGTAACTGATTTAGTATTAAACGTTCGTGGTACAGTTAAAACTATTGCTAAATTATTTATATAAAATTATTTATTTCAAATTTATTGTTTATATTTTTTTGTTATGATACGTGCTGTTATAGGAGGCAAATACACTTTGTAACAGGGATATCATAGGTATATCATTTTAAAATAGCAATTGAAAAATTTTATTACTGTTTACTGAAAGTAATTCCAATATATTTATAGATTTTTTTATATAATTTCACTTACGATCATGGCTCAGATGTCGGACATGAGAATAGTTCATTAATTACCAATTGTACTAGTAGAAACTTTATTACTAAGCTACAATGAGGATTTTTTTGGTCTTTTACCATTTAATTGTTTAGTACTGCAAGAAAATTCAGTAACAGTACAATTTGTTTCACTTAACGATAACAACTAACTGATATTTTACGCCACGTTTCTAATCCTGTAATTTTTAAAAGAATTTCAAACGATAACTACTTCAACGAAGAGAGCTTTCAGTCAGAAAATTATTTTGATTCAATTGTTCATTATGAGATTTAGGCCATCGTGGAAGAATCCTATAGTTTTTGTCCGTAGTTTTCTAAGTTAAATAAATAATTATGCAATATGATAAAGGCCTTTGATGATATTTAAAATAAAGTAGGGGTATTTTGCGTAAGTTTTGCGCATTTAGATATTTCGTTCCAGAATCATATGCACTATAACCAACAAAAAGTTACAATTACTATAATTACGTATTAATATACGTTATATTTCTGTTTTGTTTGCTTCTTGGCCCGCTGTTTATGTCCGTATTTCTATTATTCTTTTTTAGAAAGTATCACTATATGTAAATCTGGTTTCAATATTGTGGATATGCACTTTGTCTTTGATTCCGTTTTCTAGGATGAAAAGATTGATGACCATTAATTTTTTTATGTTTTACTCACGAGTGAAACGGTTCGTTGATTTATGTTTGTGCCCGATCGTCAGTTTTAGATTTATTAAATTTTTTGTATGCCGTCCCAATATCAAACGAGTACTCTAAGTGTACTCAATTAAAATTTTTCTTCAAATTTAATGATTTAGCGATGCTTATTTCTAAAAATTATTATTATTATATGGAAAAATTTGGTTCAAATTTGTATTGTCACCATGGATATTAAAAGTTAGTGATACCGCCTACTGCCATTCCTATTCCCAGTCCACTACAAGCAGCTAGTATTTGTACATCCAAATACAAAATTCTGTTACGCTACGAACACATCACTCGATAATCTGTGTAAATAGAGACCGTTCTAACTACCTGTATATTGAACTTAATTTATAATGTTACATTCATTGTTATACCTGTACAATGTATGTGCCAAATTATGTCAAAATCTCCATACTAGGATTTCTATTCAGTGATTTGGTTATGTTTAACTAACCAAAAGATCTAATACATCTCCTCATGATTGTGCGTTTATAATACTGCAATGGTTTTAGGACTGTAAATTGTCAGTCCATAATTTCTGCATGATGTGTCTTATTGTAATGCTAATTATATATATATATATATATATATATATATATATATATATATATGTAGTGATTTTAAATTCTAACTATTTAAGAAATCATTCTACTTATTATGACTACGTTTGTTGTATATAAGTCTGTTTATTAACTTTTCCGTAAGTAAAAATCGAACGTATAATAGGAATAAATTGTAATATACTTGTTACGTGTTAAACATACTTAAAATTTTCTGTAAATAAAGCTTAAACATAATTGTTATTTCATATTGTGTTCAGAATATATGTATGTCTATATCTGCCCAATCCATAGTAATTTAGCCGGAGTAAATTCTCTGTAAAATGCTGGATTGTCGCTGATCCCAACGCTTAAAACTCACGCCTAAAATATTCAGCCCAGTCCCAGAGTGCCGTGTGGTCGGGCGGGCGCAGCTGGGCTCTCAACTAACAGGCTAAACTTTCCAGTAACTATTTACAACAGCTTACCGAGCAGAGAGAGTCGTAAATCTCCATGTATTTGAAATGATGCTGCATTCATATTCTGTACATTCTACAGTGACCGGGACTTTGATTCAAAATATAGTTTTATTCAGATAAAATTTTGCGTTTAATATTTTTACCGATTATAAATTAGGTACGATTACATAAAGTTTACATTCACTTAAGTAATAGTTAAAATTAAGAATATTAGGCGCAGCTTATTCACAAAAACACATTTATTATTAGAGTCATTTAAAGCGTTTTATAACTCAATATTTAATTATTATAATTACAATTCCCATACAGTAAAGGGAAATGCAATGTTTCTTCAGCAATCTTTTACTAAAGTAACTCCCACATATTTACATTTGGATGAAACGAATGGACCCAACATTACCTTAAGTTTTACAATTCACTCTACTATTCACTAAACACACCCAGATCACACACAATGGCCGTGACTATCACACGAATAAAAGGCCCCGAAGACGCCCTAAGCATTTAATTTGCCCTAGCATTTCCATTTACCCCACACAAATACATTGAAACTTTGTATTAAATAACTAAATTTGGCTGAAAACACCTTAAGATCCTTTTTTATCGTAGCAGTATAGTTTGCCCCTAACCCAACATATTTAACGTTTTTATAAATTGAATAAAACACATAGAATACATTCAAAGCTTCTTTAATTCGCTCTAGAACACCAAAGTGTTTGACGTTTTTATTACATGCATAAACTAACCAATAGTCTCCAAAAAGTCATTTAATTCACCCAAGCCTATGAAATTTTACTTTATACTTGCATAATTTCAGTGTTTTACGCCTATAATACTTTGAAATATATTTTTATATAGAAGAAAATTACAGTGTTAATATTTTGTATTTTCCAATTCATCTTACTCTTTAATCTCAAAGAGTGTCTGATAATGATAATTTATCAGGTAAACCTCAAGTTTTAGACACCATTTAGGTAAATTATTGATCAATAGAACAGCAGTTCCTAGCGTATATTAGAGATGTTGCCTCAAAAAGTATAAAATTATATACAATAATAGACCCTTTTAACACTTTTGATATATTTTTTAATTTTCGTACTGTGTACATTTTAAATTCTAAGAATTAATCTTCAGGTCATTATCAGAAGATCATTATCCGCAGTTTTAAATTTCAGTCAATAATGAAAAAAATAAACCTAAAAATTTAAACATCTGTATTCTACTTCAGTATGTATATATGATTTAAATATGTTATATAATACTTACTACCTTTAATCAAACTAACTTGCACAGAATCAAAACGAATAACCGTGTAAAAAAAACTACGGTTTGAATTTTTAACTAAATTTATGCGATGAACACCAGAGCACCAGAATGCGTTGGATGGCCAACACAGATAGTGGTGGCCACAACTCGAACTGAGCGGCATGTCACATCGGATAACAGCAATGGTAAAAACACCAACAAGGGTTGAAATGTGGCGCACCATGCCACACAAAGCTCCTATAGATCATCCTATTTCACCTACTATGGCTGCTTGGATGAATCATAGCCGTTTACCCTACGTAAACGAGATCCTACGCACACATTTAACAAGTTTATTGCACTTTCAAACAGACATGGGCGTATGATCATCCTAAATCTTTTATATTTTACAGATCCATCTTTTGTTAGGGCTCTTGCTATACGAAAAATCTATATGTGTACATTCTCTCAAATGCCTATCCAAATTTCAATACTACTGTTCGTCATTTTGTATTTCACTTGGAGAAAGAGTTCCTCTAATTATTTTGGAACAATTTATAATTTGCCACAAATCAACCAAAATAGACTAATAACCATCACGCAAGTAAAAGACCGACACATCCTTGACACTTATTGATACATTCAATTTATTTATGCTGTGAAGACTTATAAGGCAATATCTTTTATGTAAAATACACGTATCTATAGAGAAACATTTTTTAAATAGAAATATAATAAATAATAGTACTTTATTAACGAGACATACAAATAATAATAAAATGTTCACTACAAATAATTTTAATATATAAACCTTTTATTACCATAAAATGCAATTGAACATTTAAAGTTGAAAACAAATTTAGAAGAAGCCGACATTTAAACATTGATAAATTAAGAATGGTATTATTTTATATTGCATGAGCTTCTGTAATATATGTTTTTATGTTTTAGGAAATTGTCCACCATTACCATGGACACACGGAAAACAACAAAATAGGTGAGTTTAGACAATATGTTTATAACAGCGATACATTAATTTTCATGTTTTATTTAGATGTAGCATTCAAATAATGATAGGTTTATGTAAAATTGTGAAATATCGATAGAGTTTAGTGGGGAATGTTTATGAAACTTATATTTTGAAATTTTCCTAAATACTATCAACATTAAATCTCAATTAACGTAACATATAAAAGTAATTATTTAAGGTTGAATCACGTTCCCGTTTTGTAGACCTGCAAGCCCAAGTACTAGACCGTCACTTCTAGCCCAGTCGTAAGATCGGTGGTTGAGGCTATAAACAAGACGGTCTACTCCGAACTACCTTGTAAATACTGCCTTTGCATTATAGATACCTACACCCAGCCGATCGCCAAGTAGAACCTGGCAAGTGGTGGTGGATATTGAGGTCGATACGACTTCTTCAAATTGGACAGCTATGTTTTGCTACGTAAAATTTTAACACGTTGTTAGTTTTCTCAAGAAATAGAGATAGGTTCATGGAGGTTGGCAATGCTTTTATCGTAAGTTTAGTTTGAACCTAATACGTTATTGATTGATTTCTTATTAATGTTTGAAATAAATAAATGTTTATAAGTACGCACACTATTTTCATAAGTAGTTGACTTTTATTTCTAATTCATCTAATATGTAACATCCAAGGCTAATGAGATTTCAGTGTAGCATTAAATAGAATATAGCATCAGTTTTAAATGTCACAAAAAGTTTTATCCTCTATAGTAAAAGTCGTAAATAATATAATAAATCTAAGTCTTTCCCTAGGAATTCCTGATGTCAGTGATGTTTATTGTCAGAAATTTTCATTAACCATGTCACTATACCATCTCCTTAAGCACCAGATCTATAAAAAAGACATCACGAGGTTGCTATAAATTGGTGACACGAGAGGTGAACTAAAAAAATTTAAAAAATCTCCACAATTTTACCCCAATCTCTTTTCTTACCCCATATATGTACAGCTCATAAACCGTGATTTATAAATACTCATGAAAGAATGATGATATACATTATTCTTGCCTCTGCTAATAACACATTATGTTGAATAATGTAGCTAATTAGCGATACTTGATGCGTAAAACTTAAGACATCTCACAGAACGTTGATGGTAGAACATTGTCTGAATGCCCAGATATCTACAGTAATTTCTTATATCTGATGTTAGAAATTCCCAATTGTATCATACACGTTATCTTATGCCAGGTTTCAATTTTGATTTTAGTCCAAATCTGTTGAACATATTTTACTACATTTCTTTTACTAAAAACATCTTTTTAAAATTTTCAGCTACGTTAAAAGTATTAAAAACATTTATTTACCCATCCTTCTCACGCCTTGTTACATACTTAATCTCAGATTACAGGAGATCATGGGTAAATTAATCTAACGGTTGTAACTTTCGTCCGTCAAAGAAATCAAGTCGTGATCGATCTTTTATCAATCCAACATAAAACTGAATATGCATTATGAGGTAATCTATTCTAAATCAATATACTCATGTCAGTTACGGCTAATTTTTTTCAAAATTTTCAACTATTCCGCGGTATCGTACTCCCTCTCAAATCTTATTGCTCATATGAGACAAACTAATAATTGAAAATATAAGCGAGTGAACCTAAGATTTCGTGAATACACCATGCCTTATTAGAATGCCTTTACGTGATTCTGTGGAGAAAAGAAGTTTCCAAGCATGATGTCCACAGATGAGACTTATTTACACTATTAAACCAAGGAATATATGTTTATAACAGCGATACATTAATTTTCATGTTTTATGTAGATATAGCATTCAAATAATGATAGGTTTATGTAAAATTGTGAAATATCGATAGAGTTTAGTGGGAATGTTTATGAAACTTATATTTTGAAATTTTCAAGGATATCTATATATATATTTTTTTTTTCAAGGATAAATAAATAAATATATATATATATATATATATATATATTTTTTTTTTAAGGATATCCCATCATTCAGATTAAGGTAATCCTGGTCTACAAATTTTGACCTAGTAATTTGGGATGGTATGATGTGTACATGTATGAGTTGTTATTCAAATATAATTTTGATATAATGAATGATTACTAAATATTTCTTTCTATACAGTTAGGCTCTGATTCCACCAAACCATGTTGAAATATAAAAGCTTCCGGAGCTGATTAATTTTTAAATTTGTATTTCTTTTACTACTAAATACTAATTGGGGCAGCTCGCTAAGAAAAATTTCCACGAGTTTTGCAGAGAAAAAACTGAGAGCATTCCTAACTTAATTAAGATTTTACGTTTAGTAGTTAAACCCTTTTACAGTAATTTAGACTTCCCCATCTCACTAACAAAGTTTCAACCAACGATGATAGTAATATTTTGTTCAGTTGTTATCTATGTCTTTCTACATAAGAAACTGGGGTAAAGTAGTTTTCTGTAGTCTATTATGTCTTTACTAACTTTGAAATGTAGTAAGACTAAATTATACAAAAACTAGATCAACATTCTAAGAGGAAGAATGGAAGTACTTCCATGTATTTACGTACTTCCAGGATATACATTAACCAAAAGTAATTAGCTGAAAACCAATTGTCTAAACAAATAATATTCTTATATTTGTGTTATACCTTCAAGGTGTTTCTAAATTTTGATTAATATAGACTGTACTTGAATTTTAGTTTATCTGTATTTATTATTGGGAAATTTTCCAGAAGTATAAGCGTGCTAACAAACTATAAAGTTTTCCTTGGTACAAATATTAGGATATAATACTATAGTTTCAAAGGTTTTAGAGATATCTCTTGGACAGGAAAAAGAAAATTGAGATATTTACATGATATGAAATGATCGCATATGAGAGAGATGATCTGTTTTAATCTGATGTATTATGTAAGTAATCTAAGATAAAATATTTTATACGGCATACCAAATATTATTTTATTTTAAAACATATTGTGAAAATAACATTGACATAGGAATCTTGAAAATGAATAAAGCTAAACAGAAAACAGGTATATACACAAAATAGAAAATAGTTCAATTACTTTAAATGTACAAAATTGTAATTAAATGCTGAAATTTTATTTCAAATCTCTCGAAATAATTGTTAAAATTCATAATGTAATATTTATTGTATTTTATTTTAATGCCGTCCTTAGTTTAAATTGAGTCCTTTGTATAACTTAATAAAAATCCAAGTATTTTCTTTTTTGTTTTCATAAAAATATTTCTTATCATATGCTAAAAATTCAAATGAGTACAGACTTAAAAACAGCTATTTTTGGTACAATTCTGGTATTTTTTATTATAAAGCAATGAATAATCATTCCATCAGAAATTCAGACTAAGGAAAATAAAAAATAAATTCAGTAGTGCGCACGAACCGCAATCCACTGAATACTTACATTATACCTTTAGCGATACACGTTCTGAATACGGCAAAGTATACTTCCACTGAGTGAATTTCTTTAAGAGGTTTATTGCATACCTAGTCCATTCCAAAGTATCTTTACCACAAATCTTGTTTCAAAAAGGAATATTTTAGTTGCTTATACTTACTCTAATAGAGAATAATTGAATGTAGCAATTTTGAATCCATAACTGTATATTTATTAACAGGTTTTAATTATATTTCATTAACTTATGCTTTTTGAGATTCTTGGCTAATGATAATTTTTTTTATATAGCACAATATTTAATACATTTATGAAATAAAAAATTAATATAAGTATAAACAATTTTGTCGAATAAGTAAAAAATAATTACAATAATTGGTTACAAATTATAACCATTTAATTTAAATGTGTAGAGTAGTTTGCTATGTATAAGTGTACAAATAAACATAAATTATACGTTAAGCAGGGAATTAAAAACAAATAATAATTTATATTTTATCAAACTGTACCATTTTTATATACTTTTTATGATATTAATTACATTAAGCCAAGGTAAATGTAGATTTTTTGCAAAAGTACAAATGAACAATCATTTATTAGAATGTAGAATCTTGGAGCATTAGAACAAAGGTTTATCATACTATCACTAGTAAAACAAATTCAACGTTTTCCAATATATAATTTTTATTTTTTTGCAAAGCCTTTCTGAATCAAAGATTCCATCATCAAGCACTTCACAAATTTTTAAAGTGCCTGATGATGGAATCTTTGATTCAGAAAGGCCTTGCACAAAATAAAAATTATATATTGGAAAATTTTGAATTGGTTTATACTAGTGATAGTACGATAAATAATTTATTAGTTTTTTTTAGTTTTTTTTATGCAGTGTTAATATAAAATATAAAATTTCTCATTAGATGATAACGGTACCTTACTGATAAGCAACGATTTCTAAAGCTTACATCTATCGTAAATGTTATTGTTTGGATATTGGTCCTTATCTAACATAGTGGCTAATGTTGACATTAATGCCTAACCCTTCATAGATATTAGACATAGTTTAGAAAAACGGAAATACAGTTAAATAAGTAAACGTTAGTGAGTCCTATTGGGTGTTCTTAAAGGATTTCAAACGATTTATCTTCTACCCAATTCTAATATAAACTGAATTTTAAAGAACTTCAAAAAATTATTCACAACAGTGATATTTTCTTATTGTACAAATAATTATGGACATTTCAATTACTCATGTATTAATTTTTTACACGGATAAAAATAAGAATTATAATAGGTTTTAAGAAATATAAATTAACTGTGACTTAGAGATGACATTTAAAAATTAACGTGTCAACAATCAAAGCTGAGTGTTACTGAATAGGTTTAACGTTTAAACCTAATAAATTCGTAACTCTGATAACATTACACAAACATTATTAATACGTTTAATTATTTACTTCATTTTAACACTGAGATATAAGACACTTTTATAAAAGAATGTCCATTATTATGTTTCCCTTTTATTGATAAATAATTCTTTTACTTTCTACATTATCATTGCATATTATATGAAGAATTACTTAGTAAATATTCTTTTTCGCAAAACATATGTGCCCAAACATACTTTGTGTATGAACTCGTGTCACTCCTACCATTTGTATCTAGTTTTTATCCCATATTATTAATTAATATAATAAGTATAAATGGCTAATTATCTGTATAACGACACTATCATAAAATGGGTAGATTTAATGAACATTGCCTTTTGTACCATTTTTAAATACAATAATCGATCTATATGATAATGTTTACATGGTTACAGTATTTTAAAATATATCAAAAACTAAATGTGTAGAAAATATGAGGTATGCTTAAGACATCTCACCTGAAACAACGACAGATGAAATTCTTTAGATTTTGCGTTAACGTAAACGTGTTACCAGACAGAAAAAAACTAAATGAAGTTAAATATGACTAATTATTTAGGGTAAGGTTAAATAATTTCGAATGGTAGTATTTTTATTACATGGTTCGAGTAAATTTATCGAGACTCAAATTAAAACTCACTGATACAAGAGTTCAAAAATGGAAACCAATTGAACTGACGGTTAAATGATCAGTTCACCGAGTAACGTGGAGTCAATATAAGTCAACGTAACGCAGTTCAAACCCGAAAAGTAATCTGTGTGCACATCACTCGGAATTACAATTTCCCTATTGTTGCATTCGACCGCTCGATGTTCTGACCTTTGTTTCTTTTTACATTTCATTTTCCTACGTCAGTTATTATGTAATTATGTATGTAATTATCTCTTGACTTGTAATTACATTAACCTAAAATGCACAAATTATTCCAAAACTTTGTATTTAAATTATTTGCTGAGCGTTAGCAAAACCTATTATACTCGTGTGATTTAATAAAAACTATTTATGTCTCTGTCCCTTCACACGATACCTCGAGAACTAACTGACCTGTTGACTTATTGTTTAGTGTGAAACTTCATTTGTTTGTAAGTAACATCCAATGAAAGCAACCCGAGCTCCAATGAAGGAGCATGGTACACCATTGGATTTGGTTGAGAGTTGACGAAAAAAGTTTAAAACATATTTTACAGGTAACCATGATGGCAATGGGATAATGGCACAATAAATACATTTCAAACCAATTTCAGTACAATCATATAACATTTTAAGATGCGACAAAGTAACTTATTAAAACTCATTAACTCATTAAAACTCATTTCAATTGCCCTATTGAAATGAGCAATTCGAAGTATTTTGCATGCAACCTCATTGAAACCTGGTATGACACTCCCACCTTGTAACTAAATGAAAATGTTGTAAATCTAACTGAATACGTACAAAAATATATTACGTTATGCATTCATGCTACATTGCCGTAAAAAGCCTTGACAACTGTTAGAGTCTTAATACTCGAATTAGTGTTCCCCATTGCAATTTTGTACGGCGGTGACAGAAGAGACGTGATGTAGACGCTCCCCTGTGCTGACATCAGGGCAAGAGCTGGAGTAGTTGACGTCTCCGCGCGATGTAGGAGAGTACGGCGAGGGTCGATTGACAGGTCAGTGAAACGCCTAAGGGCAAGTCGCTGTCAGTGAAACCTTTTAAATGCACAGCGTTTATCCTCTTTACGCAATCCACTTAAACTTCCTCTTGGGGTCGGCACGAAACCTAAAAGGGACTTTTAACGTTTACACATTTTTGCTGGTTGCCCTATCACTAAGTAACACATATAGTTTCTATTGTTTTTTACTTAATATTAACAACACTGTAAAAGTACCAACTGATATACAACGTTTGTTTCTAGCGTTACCCATTGCAATGTTTGTCTATAATAGGTAACGTTTGAATTATGTTTTAGTTAATTTGCACTGATTAAATATAGTACACTACAAAATAATAAAATAAATAATACAAATACATTGGTTTAATAAAGAGGTTTCATTTCTAATTTACAGTTAAACCTTTAAAAACAAATTATAAAAAAGTTGTTTTCGAAGAAGTCAAGATTGTTTAGAGTCTTATTGATGAAAGGAAGTTCAGGGAACCGAGACCAAGCCGATCTTAAGTCTTGAAAATTATTGTTTCTGGGGCTTTGTCTCGTAATTGCTTCATAAGCCCTTTACTTTGTTGATAGTCAAAATATTCATGAACGTATTATTATCAATTTGTGATTCCCTCTTCTCTGTTTACTCTTGGAATACTTTTGCTTGATTACTTTTAGCTACAAATATTAGGAAAATATATATAATATCAAAATATTTTGTAGCTCATTGTTTATTATTTATTGTCAAATATTGAATTTGTATACTTATTATATCAGTTACAGGGAAATGATTATAAGACATTAAGAGCCGCTTATATGAAGTACTGAACCTTTTACTAATTAGCCAGTTAATAAAATACTGTAACGTAAATTACAAAACGTTTATATATGATTTTGGTATGAAGTTGACAACCCTTTGACTCATACTAGGCCAAATATTTTCGAAATATAAATAACTAATATTGTATATAATGTTGTTATAGGAGCACCACAGGAAAATATTGTTAGTCATATCATGGTAGGGTAACTAACATTCTTTAGTGTCAGTTGCCCTGAACAGTCTTAAATGGGATCATGTAGTTGAAAAAATCTGTCATTGTTGTGGTTATGTATAGTAAATAACATCTGTATACAAAAAATACACAAAAATATCATAACTAGATCAGTGTGTTAGTTAGTAATCGTAGTTTATGGTTTACGTTAAATATATGAGTATTTTCTTCAATTACTTACAATTTCAGTGTGGTGTTTGAACGATGATGTTGTTTTCTTTCTGGGACATAAACGTCCTAACAGTATAGGACAATATATATAGATAGATATATGTATGTATTCCATATATGCTATATATTTCATTGGTACTGAAAGAGCCAGGGGTAGTCACTTACGTTCAATAAAATTGATAGAGAATTTTTCGGACATATATCTGATTTATTAAAATTATTTAATGGTAATGGCCAAGGCCCCGAGTATTTGCCATGAGATGCCTGTGCAAGTGGACGTGGTAATGGTAATTAATTTTTCCACATTGGTATTGATTATGATGTCATACATGATAATACTAATACTGATCAAGAGCTGATTAAACTTAACTTAAAACTAGTAATAGGGCCATGCCAGTTTCTTAATAATTTACAAATAAACTATTTATTAATTGGAAAAAGTTAATTGACCCTTTTTTGCCTAGAAAATCCAAGCCACAAACATGTTGAATTTTTTAGTTAAAAATTAATTAGGTTTACTGATTTACCCCCCAAAAGTCTCCTTATTTATATTTCTTATTAGTAATGATCAGTAATGAATGGATTCAAATCTTGCAATGAAAGAAAAGTTAAAAATTCATCATAATGTTATTAAAGAATAAAAGGCTAATTAAAGCGTATAACACTACGTTTAAAACTATTTAAACCTACCGTAAGACGTTAAAGTACTAAAATTTGACCTAACGGACTACCAATAAAATAAAAATAATTAAATGCTAACTAAAGAACTGCAGGAAGTCGAGACTGGATATAATAGACTCAAGCGATGTCACTGCACAACAACCATGAGTACATACACGTCAATCCTGACCTGACGAACAGCATGAAGACCTGACTAATAGAGATTGAACCCAATTGATGTCATTGTACATGAGTGAAGAGCACAAACATAACTGTATCACCCGAACCATCGAAATTTTAAGCAATAGGGCAATATAATGGTCGTGATAGGTTTTAATTCTTATGTTTATTGGTCTTCGATCGAGTTAGAAACAATGAAATAAAACAAGCTACATCATGAAGATTATTTTGAGTTACTGATTAAATACTTAAATTCTTCAAATAGCCGGAACAACCTGAAAAGCTATCAAAAACGTACTAAGGTGATAAAATGTTGTCATGCTTCAAATTTACCTTTACTAAATGTAGAATTGGGGTGAATTACCAAATTATTGATGATTCAGCCCTTAAAACCAATAAAAGGGGAATAATAGTAGGCAAATATGTGTTGCTGAAACTGGCCATTGTTAAGATTTATTCTTTTATTCTGGGAAGAAAGAGACTTTGTTACCGGTGCGTTACGTGAAAGAGTTGTAGAAAATCTTTTATCTGATATTCAAGATGATAAAAACTAAGCTTTTCTGTCATTTGATCAATTTTACAACTTTAAATTTAATCATGATTGCTAAGATCTCTGTAAATGAGTACGGTACCTGTATTGAAAATAGAAAGCGACATGTCAATCTTTGAAGAAAGTTGATAAGGTGATTTTGACTTTTTGTCTAACGAATTGGAGTTCTGTTGATCTTAGCAATGTTTACAGTTATTGTGAAACAGCGATGTAGAGATACAGAAGATTTATGAAAAGAAGAGTGTACTGATCCTTGATCTCTGCTTTTTATAATTAAAAACCTAGAGTGTTTTATTTTTACAGGATATCTCGTCAGTTGTGGAAATAGGTGTTTTAAAGATTATTTTAACTTCTATTGTAAATTTAAGCATCTTATTTCAAGAAGTTAAGTGTATAAACTAATATCTTTTATCTTATAGTGCTTCCACTAGGAGAGCAGATACTTATTGAAGGAAGAAAATTGAAAACGTAAAATGAAGAATTAACTGCGGAAGATCTGCTAAAAGAACAAATGTCTCTCATTTAACAATGTAGAGAAAAAAAACTAAAAACCGTGAAAAATCTTCAGGAAAATAACAGAAATTGGGTTGAATGCGACATTCCGACTATGTAAATAATATTTTACTAGCAACAACTCATAAACGTACAAGTAACGAATTCGTGTACTTTGGTTTGAGGAGTGGATTTTAGTTTACTTTTATACACTTAGTTTTAGAAGGAAAACCTTTTCTTACTTTTCTTTCACCACTAATAGGACAATAATGTGTCCCATGATAAAATGGTATTGCGTCAGATATTTTCTAAGCAAAAAGGATTGAATACAATATAATACAATCAAAATAATTTTAGTTTATTGCTTAGTTGTTATTAAAATGGGAAAGTTTGAAAGGTAAAAGGAAGAAAATATGAATGTTTAAATAACGAAAAGATTAAATACTCACTAGAACTTTACGTAGTTGTAATTAACGTTGACCTTCAAATAATCATTGATATCGGCTTGGATTATTAAAACAAAGACGAGGCAAAATATCACCGTTAACTGAAACTTTCATTATAAAATGAAAATACTTTTGATCAATTTAAACATAAAAATTGCTCATTAGATGATATCCCACACAAAAATAAGTGTAAGTAACTTATTTGGTTTCCATGTCAAAACTATACCTATATTATAAATCATAATTCTTTGACTAATTAAACTACGCCAAAAGTATATATTGTCTAATCAAATTATACTTCCTAACACTTTAAAATCCGACGCTATTTCTACACTTTAAAGGTGGAATGTTAACTGCCATACAGGAACAGAGAATACACCATATCATAAATGCTAAGTTAAAGGACATTAGATCTCTTTAATTTACAAAATTCGTGTAGATTAAGTCTGATATTTTCAAACTTCACTTAAAACACATTAAATAATCATAAATTTTTTGTAACGATATATTGATTACTTTCTGTGATTATTTAAGTGAATTAATAGAATGTGGTGTCAAAAACGTCTAAACAAGATAGTAAAAAACTTCCAAAAAAACAGGGTGACCGGGGTAAGCTTCCCTAAGAGCTGGAACACTGCGATTTTATGACAATGTAGTATACTTTATAACAACGCTGTCGTGGTATATTATTACTTATTTTATGATGGGGAATATAAATAAAAATTATAACCATCGAAAAATATTGTATTTTTTTATGTAGAAGTTAGAGTGCTATTACTATATCTACTTATGTGGGGGGGGGGGGGGGCAGCACTACGCTTGCCACCAACACTTGGAACGGCCTTAAAGGTATTGTGAAATTTTATTCGTGTTCAGATATGTACTCAAAATTCAACTATTTCCTTATTTAAGGCGATTTAAAACCCTCCATTCCTTTATAACTCATATCCCCTACGTGAAAATATGATAAAATATATAAAATTTCCTTTTGAGTATGCATTCATAATGTATTAAAGCGAATTTCCGATTACATTAACAATTAACCATGTATGTAAATGTTCATGATTCATTGTGGTTCCATTTCTACTAATTGACTTCGGGTGAATGTTGTGTATTACGGTTGGAATAATTTAGTAATGAGCGAACATACTCTTTCTGTGTTATTTATACAGTACATCATAAATGGTCGAACAGATAGTATTGTTTTTCCTGAAATATATATTACACTGTCATATTTGTTATCCAAATTAAGCCATTAGTATATTTTAATAGATCTGCCCTTTGTTTTTTAGAAGTTATTTTATATAATTTATTGCATTGATGTTTACTTATTTAATGGGAGTGCTCTATAGGTTATATTGCAGCAAGTTTCGTAGCTAGAGGGTCTGATGTCATAGCTAGGGCTATAAAGAAGAACACTCTAATTGTATAACTGTTAATCATCGCTAACAGCAAATTTGGGAAACCTTTATTATTTTATTTTTACATTTACTCCAAGTTAGTCCAAAGATAGTGAACGTAAATATAAAAGCTCCCTTTCCTCATTGAAGGGTAGCTGATGGTCGTAGTAATCCACAATAGCAATATTGGTGCCCCCCCCCCATAAACCAAATTACAAGCGACAGTCGGCGACAGTTCTTGTGAGGAATTTAGATTTTTCCACTTGAAAAATTTAATTCCCAGTAAGACTCTTCAATTATTTTCAAACGTAATTCGTACAAAAATATAATACTACGTTTTAAAGATTTGAATTCATTATCTTCTTCAGGCGGAAAAATTGTTTATTGCACATATTAAAACTAATAACTTATCAATATGTGACGGTAATCACCATAGTCATGAATAACGACAGCAAAAACACTACGTCAAAAGCACAACTACATACATTAGGCTAAAACTGATTAAACTAAGAATTAATATGTCACTACACAGAACAACACATGCACTCACAACAAAAACTTCAAATGACAGTCCATTTTTGTATTGAAGAATTCGTATTTTTGTAGAAATAACGATAGAAAATATCCAAACACCTGTTATCCTCACATTATAATACATAATATACTGTGAACAATGAACTAAAATAGTATTAAAATAAAACAAATCTTTCTTAAAAATTAAAACTGTGTAGCGTAATTGCTTTCAGATAAGACCGAACAAGTAATTATTAATAATATATTACTATTCTAGTTATTAGCTCAAGTTTTTAACAGTGGTATCTCCATATTAAAGCTATGTTGTTACTGTTAACAAAACGTTTCATTATTAATTTGTATAATTAATTTTTCAACTGTTTTATTGATTATAATTCATTATAAAACATTGTATTAACAGTAATAATTAATAATTTTACATAAGTCTGTTTTCGTCCTTTACTAATCTTATTACACTTTGAAAACACATAAAATTATTAGGATGTTTAAATTTAAATAAAACGTCTTAGAAAGCACGGCTATCTTTTACAGTGATTTTGACTACATCTCATATTTAATCTACATCAAAATATACAAAATAAGGACACAGCCCATAGTCTATAATGAAATGGGATATCCCTTTCTCGACACGAATGAATGAAAACTTTTTAATACTAGTCCAACTATGCCATGTACGACACTGCCGTACTGCCAGATATTAATATCTTGAGTGCCAGCCCCGTACAATAATGTGTAGTGTCGTTGTGATACAAAATTTAAAGTTACATACGAATATTTTTATATTTGAATAGAGCATTTACTTTTATATACTATTGTAAATAAATTTCAATTAGGTTTTGCATATTTCTTACACTTTCTCGTTCCCGATTTATGGCAGTTTTACACTTCTTTAATGCATAAAGGTAGACAGCCTCACTTAAATAGCCCAGGCACTATTTTATTTCGTAATCGATCTAGAGGTCTGTATTCGTAGCGCCGCGCCGTCATGCAATCCGCATACTTGCAGGACAGTTCAATCAGAGGCCATTCACAGTCTTAATGGCTCGACTGAAGAAGTAAAATAATCTAAATCGAATTTCAACCGAAGTAAAAGTTGGGACTCGTCTTTGTAAATCAACCAATAACACCAGAATCTGAATGATTCATTGATCACTTAAGTTTCCTTAGTTTTTATAATCATGAGCTGTTATCTGGTGATTCTGTCTAAGGATCAGCAAATGTTTGATAGCCAACTGACTATTCAGGGCAAATGCATGCTTTATTTACATTATGTATTGCATATTAACGTATGACTTTACACCTAAAACCAAGTACAAAAAAATATATTAAAGCTAGTTTTGTTACAGAAAAACATTTTGAAAAATCTTGGAAACTAAAATACTGATAATGGGCCTGAGTAATTCATAATATTACAGTATCTCTCCCAATATTAACATTAAAACTTTCCAAAGTTTAAATATAACCACGATGATAGTTTTAGTGAACGCATTAGTATGACAGACATTAACTTAAAAACAAATACAAGGTTAGTAAGAGTAAAGTGTAGCAGCAGCCCAGCAGGCGGCTACTAACCACAACCACTGTGACGTTAGCATGGTAGACGACAGCAGGACGTTCGCCCTGGAAACCACAACATTGTGACTAGACTCCAGTCAGTTATTTTAAATACTAAATTCATATCGCAAACTCAAACTATTATAATTTACTTCACACGTTATAGATCATGTATACCTAAATCGTACAAGGTACTAGACCTAAGTAGGCAAACCTACTACCAGTTCTTGCCATTCATTTTTATAAAATTAATAGAAAAATTATATATATTGGAAACACTTTTAATTAGTAGCAGATTCCAAAATGTTGTGTAGAACTATATACAATTATTCTTACAAATAATACTTAAAACTGCTGAAATAAATTCTATAAAATTCAAGGTTTCATTTACTTTTCTTCTCAGTATATCAAGTAAAAAGAGTTTTTCTGAGTAACAGCTGGGCCGTCCCAAACTTCACTTAAAGGGGGCTAGGGAACGATTGTTCAGTGTATTGTTATTGAAAAATAATTTAATAATAAACATTTTGAAACATAGACTATTTAACCCTTTTAACCCCAGCCATTTTTCCATGGACTTGCCAGAAAGCCCATGGCGATAAGGGACCATAGTGCAGAATTGAGGGAAAATTCATCTAGTTTTCTTATTTTTGAAGATAATTTTTAGGTTTTTGTTTTAAATTGTTCACAAATAAGTGTACTCTTAGATGTAATAGTTAAAAAGTACTTTTACAGAATGATTTGTTTTTTTAGCGTATTTATACATAAAATTTTTTTTATTTTTTTTATTTTTTATAGTTTGGACATACATAAACGGTAGAAAAAAAAAATTGTAGCCCCTGAAAAATTAAGCAATTTTGTTGTACACATATTTCTTACTACACACACAAAATTTTAAGAACTTTCCTTGATAAATGCAGGAGATATATCCAATTAATTGTATTGCTGCATAAGCACTTCTTCATATATTTCCACATACACGTCAGTAGAAGTATACAGATATGTTTACTTGTTATTGCACTTTTGAAATAATAACAATTGTAAAATAACACAAACTAATTGTAATGGTTTGTAAGACTAAAACTTGTTTAATTTTTCAAAAAAGTAAAAGAAATAATATTTACAATATATACATTTTATGGTACTTTGAGAATGGGGTCAGATTCCGTTATATGCACCCAACGCTTAAACCTTTTTCAATGAACTTAGAACGTTATAAAACTATGTAGTTGAGTAACAGAACTAACATTCCATTAATCAACAAGCATTTCCAGGTATTGTGATCGGTATTTTTGTCGCTGTTATCTTATCTTTCTCGAGAATCCCGATTACGGCAGGCCGGGCGGCGGGACTCTGCAATCACTTATCTACTAGACCGCTCGACTTTGACCTCTGTCTGAGGATGGGGAGGGGTTTGCGATAAGACAATTCCTGTTTTATATTGACGAAATATTGTTCTACGCTAATCTAGTAATCGGTAGAAGCAAAATGTCAAATAACGATTCATGTATGGGTGTGGTCGGTATAATCCCAAAGTACCAGTGTTTATCAAAGTGTTTTCACTCACTGGTAACTTTTCTCTACGACGTTTACTCATGTTTTTTTACTAACAATACAATAAATCACGCGAAAAACAACCGCTTTCAATCACGCAAACTAATTGAGGTTATAAGTCAGCATACAACAACAATGCAACTGAAGTCGTCTGACAACTGACATCGACAAATAAACTACGCTCAATGACGACTAAATACAATGCCAATTGGAAGGTTTATTGTTTTTGCATGTAGCCCGTTTCTTCACCGACTACTATACCGAAACTGATGGCATTTGGACATATTATTAGCCAGCTACATTAAATTCTCGAGACGTCCGGTATATCGGACGTTGGGTATTTTAGCTAGACCACCTCTGTCCGGTATATCGGACGCCGGGGCTAAAAGGGTTTAAAACGTTACCTGTATTAGTATTCTGTACTGAATGAAAGAAAAGAGAATTTCAAGTCTAATATTATATTATGTAGCAGTTTTATAAAATTTTTTTCTCGGAAATTACGTAATCTACTTAAAATCTTTTATATTGTGCTAAAATTACAGACAACTGTCATCAAAAATGATGCCTTCTATTTAATAGTCCTGGTTACCCATGAATTTTATTTCAAACTTGAGGGAACCACCCTCAATATTAAAATTTTTATTATACAAAACAATAAAATCTCAGTAAATACGGACCCAATACTATATGATTTAGTGATACAAATTTCTTTATGCCTCAAAAATGAACATGGAATACGACTTCGATCATTCTGGCTCATCTTACGTAAGTTATGAGCTAGCTACTGATATAAATACAACATGAGTTTTGGCGTGATGTTTTTATCAGTAACCATAAGTTCAAATACATCCCAGACAGTTTTATTTCCAAAATTGTAAAAAAGGAAAGCATAGAAAATGTAATATATTAAGTATTTCGATATAATCGTTAAAAATTAAGTGAAAAAAAAAGGAAAGATCCCATCGGGCATATCTGAATTGGACATATACAGGGTGAGTCAGAAATATGGTAAAATATTTTAAGACGTGATTCTAGAGCTAAAAATAAGAAAAAAAATGTTATATAAAGGTAGGTTCGGAAACGCTGCATTACTGAGTAATGGCTAGCGAAATATTTTGCTTTGTTTTCAGTTTACCTGGTGAAATTAAGTGATTCTGAAAGGTTTTGTTCTTACCTTTTAACTCAAATAAGATAGATTTATAAAGAATATCACCTGAAAAATCAAATAAAAACCACTCTAGAGGTTGTAGCGTGAACAGTTTTTTAGAAAAGGTATGAAATTTGCCAAAAATCTAATAACAAAAATACCGTCTTAAATGTTTGATGTCAAATAACATTTTTAAATGACCAATAAACAAATTGTTTTTCCTAATGCAGATTATAGAGAATTTAATTCTAAAAACAACCATAATAAACAAAACTAACTAAATGTGTAAAAGAGTTATGAAATTGACTCCTCACGTATTACACTACACAGCATTTTTTTGCTGTTTTATAATAAGGAATGAGTACCTGATTGGTAACAGCTGGTAATAATTAATCATTTAAACAAGAATTGTTTAAACATTTTTTATAATAAATAATCAGCTGGGCATTTATTATTAGATGACATATGTCACCTCATTGTTGAACAAAACAACAAACTGTAAAGATACTATGTGCTGGTGTTAAGTATTTTAACCAGTTATTTCCATCCATTTTATTAGTGATTTTGTGTTGTGTGTTTCATTTATTAAAAATGGAAGGTAGTATTCATGTGTATTCAAACTCTGAATTAGCAGACATGGATTTTAATGTATGGTTTGGGACGCTGCAATAGTACTTCAGCAAGACGTCTGTATCAAGAGAACTTTCCTAACCGCAGGTGTCCAAGCGCAAGATTTTTGCCACTATTCATCAACGCCTATCTGATACAGGTTCTTTGAGGTCTTCGGAGCATAGTAATACAGGCATCGCCCGATCATGTAGGACTGTTGAATTAGAAGAGTTGGGTTGGAGTTAGAACCAACTCTTCTAATTCAACACAATTTTTGTGTTTGGCTTATAAACTAAGTTCAGTGGCTTGATTACGAGTATACCCGACGTTTTTGTAATTGACTAATTTTGTTCCCAGAACCTGAAAAAACACTTTTAAAAGTTTTAAAGAAATTAAGTTCAATAAGAAAATCTGAGTACTTCATTTTGTTTAACTTAGCACTATTAAAAATATGTGTGTCTCATATGTGGGCCTGGTGACGGATTTACCCGACGCCGAATGTGACGTCATTATCAGCACCGTAGAATCTTCTCAGATGACTTCTATCAACATTTCTGAGGTCCATGTATGTTAATGGTGACATATGTCATCTAATAATAAATGCCCAGCTGATTATTTATTATTAAAAAAATGTTTAAACAGTTCTTGTTTAAATGATTAATTATTACCAGCTGTTACCAATCAGGTACTCATTCCTTATTATAAAACAGCAAAAAATTGCTGTTTAGTGTAATACGTGAGGATGCCAAATCGTAAAACAGTGGTACCGTCCTAAAAATTTTTTACATCAAATTCTTACATTAACATACGTGGACCTCACAAATGTTGATAGAAGTCATGGGCTATTTTTTAGCTCTAGAATCACGTCCTAAAATATTTTACCATATTTCTGACTCACCCTGTGTATATATATATATATATATATATATATATATATATATATATATATATATATATATATAAAACAAAATTTAGGCAGAATTACATAAAACCTCTCAACTGCAGTGTTCCTCCACATAAAAAAATCAAGATTATTCTTACACCATTTATTCTGTCGTGTGCTATCTTTACAATTTTACATAGATATTATATACTTTATTAATAGTAATAATAATAAACTTATGGTATTTATATTTATTATAAATATCTAATTATTGCTATGGGGGAGAGATATCAATACAATTGGTAGAAATTTTAAAACAATCAGCTATCCTTCCCTTTTCACCCATCCCACTCCCCCGCATTTTGCCGCATGATAATAAAACAGTTGTTTCTTCACTTATAAACAGCTCCGGTACATGGATTAGCTCTGATAAATCTTATCATATCAGCCTGAATATACAACCTGTTTCTTGTATCCTTATATCAGTTGCACCATGCACTGGGTATCCATTATGTCTTATAAATACGTTCTAAATACAGCCATATACTTAGCGGCGTTATTTTACATTAGTACATCACAGTTATTCTTACACATCAATTTTTCAAATATAAAAATATTTTCTATTTGAATGTGAATTTAGCTCACTTTCCTTTTGTTGAATTTCGGGTATGACGCTTTATCAAATGACACCAGGAATCTGGCTCCATGTTCCTATAAAGTGATCCAAACAAAGTCAATGACGACGAAGCTCAAAACTAGAGACATAATAATTTCGAAATCAGAGACACCTAGATTACAATATAGAACCATATAGTGTAATTTAAGTGAAGTGTAGCTGTCTTACATCTCAATATTCCATATTCTCATCTCAAATATTGACTCACTTACACTAGTTTAATTTTCAAATCAAAAATTAAGCTATCGTCTTATAAAATATACTGTTTTGTATATAGTCGCAAAGAAGGATTGTCTTTTAGGAACTTTAAATTCCTTTTTGGAGTTATTTTTAATATCTTTTAGTACTAAATAGTCTTGTCCCAATATTACTTTTTATAATGTCGTTTAGAGTTAGCTTTGATACTGAGTCGATGCAGAATATTTTTATCCTTACCGAAGGATTCAAGATTAAGTGACATTTATGTGTTTAGTCACCTACTGATCAAACACTTAGCTCACAAAACTGATAATCATATTTGTGGTTTTAATATTACTCAATTAATAATGTATTTGGTTTTCATTAGCACCGATTTTACTGTGACACTTTTTAACATAGAAGACTATTCTTTTACAACTTAATTTAATTACATTTAAATTTACATAAACGATAAAACTTGTTTGGAATTTTCTATAGTTTTTTTACAGCCAGAATGCATGAAACAAAATATTTTGTTATGCCAATGTAAGTAAAATTGTAACTGTACCTGAGTTTATTTAGAATTCACGATGGATGGGGCCACTGAAAGATATTGATCCAAGATTTTAATTAAATACTTCTATTCGCGATAAACTTATGCTCACATATTTCTGTGTTCTGATTTAAACATTATATAATAAAAAAGGATAGAACCGTCATAACGTAACATAATTTTATATATTTTTTCAACACACACTACTGTTTGACAACGTATACCAACGGTACAAATTTAAACTAATGCTGATGTTTTAAGTGTGTTGTGCATGTTTTGGTATTAAATAATTTTTGTCACCTGAAGAAGAAATCACGTTTCAATACTCGAAATGTCGTGTTATACTTTTTGTAACATATAACGATGGCCAAATTTACAGCCTTTTATCCTATAAAATCATTTATCGTCAATAAACAAAGAAATTATGTATATACTCACTACCATAATAATATATCATTAATGCGCGATGTTCACTATAAATGTCAATAAATTATATATTATTAGAGCATTGAAGCATAATGTTTACAACAATAGCATCATAAACGTATTGAAATTCTTGTGAAAATGGATATTATGTTATTATTTTTGAATAATGAGCATAATCTATCATGGTAAATTGTGTATTTCAATATTAGTACATTTTTAAATACAGGATCAATAAAGTAGCTATAGTTGACTAGTACACCGCATGAAAAGTTTTTTATTCATTAAAGAGTGTCAACCTGCAATACAACAAAATATAAACAGCCAGTGACTGCTCGATATTGGTTATATAGAAACAAATTGTTTCACGAATATACTCACACTGTTCGTTGGCGATTCCACATTGATAGGCAAACGATCTATAAACGTTATTTGCTCAGTCAAAACTATTTCCTGGAATGCGTTATTGACCCATCGGATACTAGTATAAATGACAATAACTAATTCCGAAACGTCCATAAACGCTGTTAACGTCACTTTTACAGTAAGTAGTCAAGTGTTCATTTACTATAGAAACAAAATTATAAAATTTATATCTTACAGTAAATAATAACCTTCCTTCTACCACACACGTCCATTTCTTAAATTTTCCACACTTTCCTAGTGCCAATTCGAAACAAAGGTACTTGCTCATAAGAAATTTAATTCATATTATGACGTTTAAGGTGTTTTACAATAAGCAGTCACGTAAACAAAAACTCATTGTTACCATAAGGCACTATTTGTGTTTTTATGGAAGACAGTGCTCTTTGTCAGTCTAAATTACATGTTTTGGAAATAATGATGAAGTTAAGGTTGTTATTCTCTAGAAGTAGACAAGAATCCTCTGTGTTAAATCATTTCATCCTTTCTAAAGTTTAACGAATACTCCGTCTAAGTACAGAATAAGATGGGTCAATTCCAAACAGTGATTTGTATTTACTGTACTTCTCATTCCATAAATCCCCACATTACATTCGGCCATAAACTGATATATCCTTCCTTTTTGTATAATAAGTGAATAGCCACTTTCATTACAAGAGAGGCGAAGATAGTTTTAAGGCGCGTCTTCTAATGAAGACTTAATAGTAGCGCATATCTATAGTATAACACAATCTTATGTCCTGAATCCAACCTCGTTTAAAAAAATATATATATTGTCGTAGGGTCTGATTTTTGAGACTGTTTTTAACATAGCATGAAATAAATTAGAACAAAAATCTATTTATATTAATCATAATGTTGTACTGCTTTAGTATAACAATCAGATGTATATTAAATAAATGTATTTGATGAAAAAATATAAACCATAATATATATTTTTTAAGATTTTTGTAGTGATAAACGTTCAAGATTGCAGTTGTATATGAAAGTTGTGAATACGTAAATTTATATACGTTCAGACATACATTATGTCTGTCCTTCATGCACTTTTGTGCCACGTTATATATTACCATAGGGCTAGGTTAAAAGACCTTGTATTTGCTACGTATTAATATTTAAAACGAAGAACATGGATTAATGTTAGTATGCTTTACAACTGTAAGAACCAAATAATATAGTAAAAAGTGGCTTAAATGTTTCATATGAACACATGTAAGTACGAAATACGTCTGACATATACGTCGATGTACGGCTGGAGGGGTGAGGGGTGAGGCAGGTGCATTGAGGCGAGTGTACACGTCAGCAGCGTTATACACCCACCCACCCTGCCGTGGCTCCCCGCACTACCATGTACTTGCTGTTTTAACAGTTGTTTATAAGACAATATTGCCTTTGTGTCTGTATCATGTTCTACATTTACAGGACAGCTATATCCTCGTATTAACAATTATTTCATTATTATGTAAAACAATCATAACATGAAACCATCATGTTTGCCATTTTTCCATGTTTATCAAGCAAGTTTTATGATTACTTGGTTGTACATATAATTCTGGTATATATGAAGCCAAAAAGGAATTTATAAAATGAATTTTAGATAGTTTATACGTATAAACCTTTCGTTAGATACACGGTTACGTATTTTTGAAGCACAGAAAACTGCTGCAAATATTACTTAGTCCTTACTTAACTAGTAATAGGGTAAGTTTTATCGGAAATAGGCTTCAAGAATGAAAAGGATCCACGTCGGTCACTTATTTTCGGTTTTATGCTTTAAGGGGAACTCCTAGTTTTAATTAACTTACTATTCTATAATTACATTACTATGGTTAGCTTTGCCAGTTACCGCCAAATGAAATACATGTAATAAATACATAGGTCTGACAATCCTATTTCGGTTAAAAATTGTCTATTTTCAGCTCATGTAATTATTTCCAGTTTAAGATATTTATGATGTCTTAGTTGAGTTTAACTTGTTACCTGGATAAAAATAATACCGTACTTTTCAGACGAACAGATTTTTCAGAGTTTTTTTAGAAAATTTAGATTCTAGGGCTATAGTTTTATAACTATTCAAAACTTTTTTTAATTACTGTTATTTTACTGGTGTCAATTTTTGGAAGCACGACAATTTTGGTAAACTTAGTTATTTGCTTATTAATAATTCGTAGATTAATTAACTAGTTTTTTTTTCAATTTTAGTGATATAGTATCCAATGGTGGGAGAACTCGGCAACGTTAAATTTGAGAAGTGATTTTGATTATTTTTAGATTCCTCAAATATTATAACTGATGTAATAAATTTCTAGAATGTGATTTAAGGAGTTTGTATTTTTATTGCTCAAACCGTTCACCGCTTTTTTTCTATTTATAACACCTTATCAGACTCACACTACATGCATACAAACGTAAATCATAACTCTGCAGTTCCTTAATTTAAACAAGGATGTCACATTATATATAATATACTGTATAATAACTTATCATTCATTGAGTGACATCCTCAATTAATTAGTATGAGGAACTTGAACATTAGTCAAAGATGTTTTTGTAAGTTGTAAATGCTCCTTGCATAATTATAAAATACAAAGCCAAATTCCTATTAAATTAAGTGTCACGGTATTCGTAATAAGAGAAAATTTGATAAACACTGCAATTGGGACTCATGGAAAGCCCAAAACTTAATACAATTTAAAACATAATACAAAATTTTTTAAGTAATGTTGTAAACTTTTTAAGATTCTATGAACTTATAAATCTTGGGCAGAAAAGAGTATATTTCACTATGAACAATCTTAAATAAAATTAAAAATGTCTTTGAATACTAGGTAAGTTTACAAAAACTATTTTACTTTTGTATTAATAAGCTTTCAAGATATTGACACATTAATGAATACAAAGAAAAAATCGGTTGAAAACCAATATCGATATTATGATGCTATATTGAAAAAACCATTATTTTTAGGTAATTTAATTAATACTGCGGTTAAAGAATTTTGGTATAATATTTCAAGATGGCGGCCTCACACAATTGTGATAAATGTACATAACAAAGAAACAATACTGGTAAACACAATTTTAAGCGATTCAAACCAAACTCAATTTTATTGAGTAACATATTAATTCAATTCACATTTTCACTATAGTAACCGATTGGAGTATATTACTTCAAAAAAACATTTCTACAGGGGAATCTATACTATGTTAAAATATCTAAAATAGTTGGCTTTCAATCCATAAATTACGGTTTTTAATTTTTTGTCAAAAATTAAAAAAAAAACTCACAAAACTAGGTTCTAAAATCCACATTTGTTTGTTACCATATACGTATTGGATTCAGTCGTTTAGGCTTTTGGATTTATAAAACTTAATTTATAATGCCTAACATCTTAAAGGCTTAAACAAATTAACTTTATACATTATATATATATACAGGATTTTAATAAGACTTGAATTTTATTATTTCTTTTATATATTATGATAGACAGTATATAAAACCTTGATTCTTCTACAGTGAAATGGAGGATTCTACATCGGAATAAACCTCATAAATGTTAGGCCTATGTTATTCGGTCATTCACAAAATACTGGAATAAATCATTGCAGTGATTCCAAACAATGATATAACGCTAGAGAAAGGGTATACAACTAGAATAAGCCGGATTCGTCCAATTAACGAAGGGATGAAACCAGATCTCCACGCAAGTGATCCATCCAAACCCACTGCACATCCGTGCCAGTATTACACAAAATACGTTGGATACCGCACAATGGGATTAAGTTTCAATCATTGACATTTAGAACAAATCAAACATTGAACCTAATATATTAATTTTAGTAATTTCAAAACCATAACAATCTCAGGAAAACACATCTGGAAGAGATATCAACACTTGAAATAAACTATTTTAATTGCTATTTTAACTGGATTAACCTGTTCAAGTGCAGTGAAATAATTCTTATTCCACCAAAATCATAAAATAACTACCATATTAGTAAAATAATAATTTATAGGTCACAATGGATGTAATGTTTTATTAAGTTTGTAGATCTCCTTTTTTATTTTATCACTGCATTTTTTAACCACCCTTGAAGCAAATAATACTAAATACCATATAAATTATACTTATTACTTATTTAGGACTAAACATCTAAATTATTAGCAAGCTCTTGACATAGAGGCTAGAACTTTTCCAAATATTAGTGCTTAATTAGTAAAATTAAATATGTAGCATGATACAGTTTATGTTTTCTTACACTCCTGCTAAAGATACAGTCTGCACCGCTTAAAATTCGAAATGTTAAAGTTGATTTTATTATTACCGAAGCCTGTTATATCCAAATACCCCCAAAGCTAAGTTGCTTTAATAGTGTCTTATAAAAAATTGCCTACTACTGTCTTTAACGACATTTTATATTTATTTAAGGGGTAAAGAAATATATAAGTGAATCTTGTATTTGATATATGATAATAGTGCATTGTTACTATGTAAAGTAGTTACTGTGAGAAATACATAGTTATTATATAACAATTATCTTACTATAAGCGAAGTATCGTCTTTAAAAAAATAAATAAATACAATATTGCATATTCAAATTCCTTATCTTTCTATACTAAGCATTCTGTCGAAATAAATTTTATAATTTAGCAATGCTATGAATGTGATACAAAAGCCATTTCTTAATACGTTAAGCATTCTTTTTAAACATTTCGTTTTCCAAGTACGATCGGCAATATTGAGTACAATTAATTGAATTTTTATAGAACAATAATTGTTAGAATAAAAAAGTAGAATAATGACCACTGCTTAGCAGATGGCAATATTGTTGGTGATTAGGGAGGGAAACTGTTTTCGAGAGAGGGGTAGAATCCACCCTTTGTAAGGAAACCCTTTCAGCATAACAATTACCTGAAGTATGCTTTAGTTCTCTCTTGCATTCCGGACCAACCCAGATATCAATGAACGGTTCATTTAAGCTACATCAACGTTTATAATTTATATTGTTTATTACAAAAGGATCGATTTATTTATGAAATTGGAATACAGAATCATATTTCTCAAACATAAATATCAGCTTTGTTAAAAATGGGATTGATAACTATAATAAAAGTTAGGTCATTTATATTAAAAGATTTTTAGTTAGTTATTTAATTTGAAGAAGAAGAAGAAGAAGAAGAAGAATGATTTTATTTCTTGAGAACACATTTTTACAACAAATACAAAATACAGCACTGATCAAGAATTAGTTACATTTGAGTATTTAACTACACACTAATAACAATGTATACTTATAAACTACTAATACGTATTTTTGTAATTTTGTAATTGTTGTTACAAAACGTGCTTTCAAATTGTAGTATTACTGAATGTTTAATTAAACATTTTATTAATCATAAAGTTGACAGTATATTTATATAATAATAAGATAATTGGAAAAATTACATGTGTATCAGAATAATTTGGAGTTTTTTTTTTAAACTAAGTCCCTTAGAATAAAAAGATGTGGGTGAAGGTTTTAGTTAGCTCTAATATTTTTGAAACTACTAAATAAAAAAATCATGGATTTAAAGTGATCATATCGATATACTCCTTATTACACGGACAAGACATATAAATGCAGTGAATTTCTAATGATCTGTGGACTGGTGAGGAGTTTGAGGAAGGCAAAGCAGCTACATTACAATTGCTACTTTCAGTGCGATAAGACACGTTTGCCAGTGGAGCCACTCTCCTCACAATACGCCTGCAGTCTGAAGAGGTGAGGTTTATGTCCTCTATAGATCTAGAAGTATAATTACATGGGGTTAGGACACAAGTTTTGTATTATTTATTAAACTGCTTCAAGCAACATTCATATAAAAATAATCATTAATAGTAGTTTGCTACTATCATCAATCACCTATTGAAAAATGTAGTAAATTTCAAGGAACACTTGTCTTAACGAAACGTATATATTTTAATAGTAATGTATGTATATTTTATTTTACTCTCATTTATTCTTACCTATTGAGGGAAGTAACTGGCTTGTTTTACACCTGTCAAGTACTTACAGTAATATACATATGAAAACAATTTATTGACGAAAAGAATCATAAGGCCAGTCAAGAAGGATTTGGTAGTTGACGCTTATTAACCTCAAGCGACGGTCATCAAAATTTAAATTTTTGTACAATTTCTTAAAGACGGCAACAAGGAAACTTCACTGTTGCATGGTAAATAAGGGAATGTAGGCCTGGGAATAAACATTATTAGACAATTTGTTATTAAAGTGTCAAAGACGGTAGGGCTTCTCCGTCCTACTTATTTATATAAGATTTCTTTATAGCAAAACACGGGAAACTAAACTAATGGGGGCCCGTACACCCCCAAACAAATTATAATTTTACATCTTTAAAATAAAACAAGTTTGGAAGTAAGGAATATGAAATTATACATATAAAATCCTTGTTTAAGTCACTAGAATATCAAATTATTAATAAAATAAAAAAAAATTTGGTAGTCCTAAAATTAATCTACATAAATTACCAGTTACACACTGGAGTGATTTTAGACAGACCGTTGATGGCACGAGCCGGAGGTAGACGGTTTTATCAAATATATTTCCCTGAACTTTGAAAAGGGAAAAAGGTTTGCTTCTACACCCAGAAAAAAGTATGAACTAGTAAAAATTGTATTTTACTTTTGAATCTAGCCCTGGGCGCTATAAAAACTACAAGAAATAATAACAACCACATACATGCCTACTTCCTTATGAAAAATATCAAAGGGCTCGATCATATTACATCATAGATGCTTTCACTAAAAGGCGAAACCATTATTTTTTAATTGCAATTGAGGACACGGGTATCAGATGATATTATATAAAGTAATTAGCCGAATCGTTTCTGGCGTATGTGGGAATAGTGCTTAGCAATAATTTTTATTTATAAAACGAATGTGGCAAAATATTATTTTTGTTGAAAATATTGTCCTATAATAGACCAGAACTTAACGAAATAAAACTATACAGAATTTAAAGTTGTATTTGACTACACAACACAATATACCATACCACATAACACTGGTACGGCTGGAATCATAACATTAGCCCACCAGCACCTGGCTGGCTGACAGTTATTGTGTGTTTGTGTTTTGTGTTTGTTTGTTGGCTGCGCGGAATTGTCTGGTGATGTTCGTTGACAGCATAGTTCAGCATTCACGGACTATCTGCTACGACGAAACGACACCCTTGGGAGAGATAAGCCGACTGAACTTTTTTTCCAGCGCCACGAGTGACTAACAGCTTCATCAGTCGATTTGTTATGATTTAGGAGATAGTATTGAAAGTATGTATGAGTCTATTTTTAATACTAAGAACAATACGGCATTTTTCATAATTCTTATGACATTTTCAGAGTTATTAAACGTGATGTTAATATCCAAAAGTTTACTCTGAACATACATTCCGCATTATCGTATCCCGCTTAAAACAACGACAGTCGCCTATCCCTCCATATTGTTTATGGATACCTAATTATATGTCAGATTGATGGAAACTGAGTCAAATGTACATACAACTCCGTTTATGTAATTTTAATTGGTTTATTGTGGAAACGTCATATTGTCTGCCACAGTATTTCAATTTTGTAATTGAGTTATTCTAGGAAAATCTAAAACAAAATACATATGTGTGCAGTTGTATAAACACCGCTAACAAACACATAACCAAATTGAATTAAAAAAAAATGTATTGGCATTTTGAATAACTGTACTCCATCGTTAACCCTAATTATCCTAGGAATAACGTATTGGATTGGAGTATTCTCACTTTGCATGACGTCAATTCATTAACATTTTAAATATTTCAGAAATAATTAGACCATTCTCCTTGAATCTTACTTTAAATGTAACCTTATCCATCTATACTGTTTCACATTAAAATTAATGTGAACACTACGCCTAATTTCATAGACAAACAAACACCCAACATTTGTTTCGCACTCAGGTATTATCCGCAGAAATTGTCGTATTGTTAATATTTTTGTATTTACTTTAGGAGATATATCGCTAGAATAAAATCAGAACTTTTGAAGATCCGGATTTTAATACAGTCAGAATGTTTGACGTCTGATTGTTTATAGATTTTGATTAAATTTACGGGAATGTGGGAATGGTGCTGTTATCCTACTTGCAGTACCAAACAATTAACTTGGTTATGATTACAAATTTTATTTTACAAAATCAATGTTCCTCAATGTCTTTTTCAAAGTAATGAATTTTTAAATGAACGAATACATTTGCATGAATGCATTTAAATAACATCCGGCTTAAACCCCGTATAACATTTATTTATTTTCACATTTTTGAAGATATTTAAAAACATTCCAGCTGTAATATTTTAATTTAACGCTTGTTTACAACAATTTAGATTAAAATGAAATCTTCAAAACTTGGAAAAAAAACAATAATAACAGGTTTTCAACTAGATCATTATTAGAGCATTTTTATTTATTGGTACAATAGAGTGTATTTATAATCTTTAATGGTATACCATATCATATGATCTATACCATCAATTATGTAAATTTTAAGTATCATTGTATTTCTTATTGTTGTAAAAATTTCTCTTGTAAAATGCTACAAGAGGAACCTCCAACAATTCTAAAAAGTAGATAATTGGTTACTTTTTAAAACTTGTAAATTATTTTGGGCTAGTTATTTTTATTATAAGAAATTTTTAACATGCCATAACACTTTAAGTGATTTTAAAGTTTGTATGAGTTTCCACGATCCAGATAATCTCATTAGCTCTAAACACTTAAACAGCTTCGAGGTAAAACTAAATTAATTTAACTTGTGACCTAGTTGTAATACCTAATCTAGCTGGTATAATGGTAACTGTTAATTATCTTATACCCACTAATATAAAGTTAGTTTTAACAAGTTTTTATTGCTTTCCGTTCAGTTAATTACTGGACGTGTTTAAAAAACGCGATATAGACAAACTAATAATTTCTGTTACATATCATCAAAGATTAGCTCGTTTAAGTAATTTTTACTGTTAATATTAATTTTATATAAACAGGGTGTGACTCTTTGTAAATAATAACTAATATAACATATATAATTCATTACAGTATCGATCCCCCTTAAGTAGATAGCTTAAAATCTCCATTACAATTAAATTACCATTTAAATGGTTCACGATATCAAACAAAACTGTAATCTATAGTAGATGGTGACAAAATATTTAAGTAGAGATGTTAGTGTAAAGAAGATTCCTAACATTGGCGCCGTTATTATAGTAAACTATAAATTTGTTACCAATTCCAAAGATAATTTTTCCAACGAATTCCATCAACTTTAAAAATACGCTTTTACTTCTCAACTGTGAAACTTTTGACATTCAACATTTTCTACATACGCTATTTTAGAGAGATATTACTTTTTTCTAAAAAATACAAAATGGTAGGTAGTTGCTTAACGAAAAATTCTCAACTTATATTTATTGCACATCTTTAGCTTGAAATTATGAATACTATTATAAGAATTACTACTATAAGAAATACTATTATAAAATATAAATATTATAATATAATATATATATTATAAATATAAAAATAATATTATAAGAATACTATTACCCACAGAATTGGTTATTCTATCACTCAAATTACAGACAATACCTGCACAGCGCAGTCGTCACAAGCTGTGTAGAGAGCAAAGCAGAGATCCTAGATCAAATCCACTGGCAGATTTCCTATCAGGATTTTTTCCGAACATTTGCCATCGGTTCAGTGAAACAATAAATCAGTAACACTACATTTCGCGATCTGCAATCTGATCTCTTCTTTAGGTAATAACTAACCTAATACATCATTTGAAACTAGGTTTGAAAACTAATGTTAAAGATACCATGTTAAAGATAAGCATATGTTTAAGATATATGTTAAAGAACCTAGTTTGTAATTATGTATTAGGTTAGTTATTACCTGAAGAAAAGATCAGATTACAGATCTCGAAACGCAGTGTTACTGATTTATTGTTTCACTGAACGATGGCAAATGTCCGGAAAAATCCTGTTTCCTTCACAATCCTTCCATCGTCAAAAATAACATTCAAACAAAGATTTCCTAAATTAAAAAATTCTAATAAATTTGTATCATATCTCCAACGCTTAAGTAACCAAACACTCTCAAATTCCAAATCCACCTTTTCAAGCCTTTTTTGATACAAGGACTTAAGCGAGAAGTTTTCAAAATTTCAGGTTTCTAGTACACCTAAAAGTGGACTTAACTTTGGGAACTATAAGTAAGGTAGTACTGCGGAGGATGAAAAGATAAAGGTGTTTGGAGTACGGGGGTTAAAAGAACAGCAGCTTCTTTCCTTGAGAGAGGTGAATCAATTATGAGGATAAGTAGACCAGGCGGATTGGTTCATCAAAGGTTAAGCTTACTTTGGATGATGAACTTAACTGAGGATACAACCCTTCAACAGAGGAATAAATCTCTTGAGGGGAAAATTATGGCAGTGGTCGGCAAAATATTTTATTGGATATGAGCTAGTTAGGAAGGATCCTTTGCGGAATATGCTCCGCTCTTAGCTACTACTTTCTCATCAATCACCTTTTGACCAAAGGTTTAAGTTTATGAACTAATAACGAAAATTGAAGTTAAAAGCCCCAGGTGTGATATACCCTTTTTGGATTCTAAATGTCTGTAATTTCTCGTGGAATAGTAAAATTTTTGAGTTATGTCTGTTTCTGACCATTTATGACAAATAACTTAGTATTTAAAAAAAATAATTCCTAAACCAAAGATTGCCTTGAGAACTGAACTTATAATATAATAATACTAGATAGTACATGCATAAGTAAATAATTATGGTGTTACGCATTGCCAGATGTGGGAGGGCTGTTAGTGGCATGGTAGGAGAAAACGTCTTAAAGCTCCTACTACTAGCGTGTTCTGCTCCGTGACGAAAGTGATGGCAGGATCTTGTCCTATAGAACAATTAATTATTAATAATTATTTGTGGTGTTGCAGGTTGCCAGTGATGGGGGGCTGTTAGCGGCATGGTAGCGGACACCGAGGTGCCGCACCTGCTGCTAGCGCTGGCCTGCTGCGTGGCGAGCGTGATGGCGGGATCCTGCCCTGCGGTATGTGAGTGCAAGTGGAAGAACGGGAAGGAAGCGGTGCTATGTCTCAACGGCAACCTCTCCACCATCCCTGTCTCGCTGGACACTGGCACCCAAGTGTTGGATCTCACGGGGAACAACCTTTCCGAAATAGGTAGAGACGCCTTCAGCAAAGCAGAACTCCTCAACTTACAGAAAATATTCGTGGCCAAATGTAGAATTAAGACTTTGGACAGATACGCTTTTAGAAAGTTAAAGAATTTAGTTGAGTTGGATTTGAGTTATAATGTATTAGTGGCAGTTCCTTCGCACGTTTTCGATTCGATAGGGGAATTGAGAGAATTGAAACTCAGTGGCAATCCTATTATAAGGATTCTTAATGACGCTTTCAATCACATTCCTCAATTAGTGCGGTTAGAAATGTCAGACTGCAGACTAGTAACTGTTGAACCTCGTGCCTTCAGTGGGCTTGATGGTACTCTCGAGTGGTTGAAACTAGACAAAAACAAACTGGGAAATGTCAAGTCCTCGACTTTAACCTCTTTACAGAACCTGCACGGTCTGGAACTCTCGGGTAACCCATGGAATTGTTCCTGTGGCCTTAGGGAGCTCAGAGAATGGATGTTACGACACAACATCCCCTCTAGCCTCCCTCCTATGTGTCGCTCACCGAAGCGTCTACAAGGAAAGTCATGGGATAGATTGAGCCTCGACGACTTCGCGTGTACCCCCACTATCTCATCCGTCTCCGAGAAGTTCAAAGGTACAGAGGGAGGAAACGTCACTTTGTCCTGTGCTATCTCTGGAATTCCGGACCCGGTCGTAAGATGGTACTGGAAGAGTCGTATTCTACCTAACGTTTCGTCCGGGGTGACGAACAGTGCCAAAAGACCTTATGTGATTACAGTGATGAACAAAATAACCAGGTTAACGGTACTCAACTTAGATCTCCAAGATGCCGGAGTGTATCTGTGCTCTGCGGAAAACAATGCGGGCAAGGTTGAAAGTAACGTTACACTAGAAGTTGCCAGAAGGATTAAAAGCGCAGGGCTCCCTTGGCACATACTTTTAGCCAGTATTATTGTCGCCATCCTCTTTGTAGCTGCATCTTGTCTAATGGTTGTATGCATTTGCTCCGCCCGCCAGAAACACGGGATGCCTATGACTAGGAAAGAGAGCTACGAGAAGATGGAACTGAACCATAAGAATCCCCAACAGCCTATGAACCACACGGCAGCCAACCACTACACAGAGGTGGCGGTCGTGGTTCCTAGCAAGCAGCATCCCAGACACAGCGAGTACCATGGGGTGCCGGCCGACGATGGGGACGGCGACGACGAGGATGACACGCCAAGCACGATCGTGTCGGACGCTAAGGAAAATGTCGTAGAATTCTCGAGAGGACATTCCCGAGCAGCCAGGTAAGGAAGTCATATGAATTAATCCTCTTAAGTTTCCTCATCATTTATGAATCGTTAATTCTAGTTTATTTTTATTTATAATTAAAAACCGCTATGTAGTGATTTTTAATGTTACACCTTCTATTTCTATATTATTATTCATTCTATAAGTTAAGATTGGGATCATCGATATTATAAATTCTTTTATTTTCTCTTATATTATATATTATATGACATAGACAACATTTACGATGGGGTTCCAGATCAGTATGTTTTAGCTGAAGTTGAATTGTAAAATAAAGAATTATTATTGTTGCTGTATTATTTAAAATACTAAATTAACATAAAATATTGAAAGTAAAACATATACTTCAAGCTACAGTAGTGTAAACTTCTTACAAAATAATTTGTACTAAAAAACCTGTTATGTGATATATTTTACAGGCAATCGAACCTGAACAAAACTGTTTTTTTATGGTCTACGACAATTAATTCATCACTGTCTGTTTACTACATAGAATAATGTCTGTATAAACTTAAACTTTTTAGAGAAATAGTTTTTTAAATGTGGGTTTCAAGGTTTTTACCAATAACACTTGGACTTCAGCCTCTAAAACATTCATAAGTGTATTTCAAAAGCAATTTATTTCCAGCAAAGCCTTAATTCCTTTATCAATTTGGCAGTAATGCGATTCTGAAGTTTTGAAAAGTGCCTTTGCTTTGTTGGCCTTTCAGGACTATCTGTAGATATCTGAATTTCTAATTCCCTTGGTCTCAAGGCAAACAAACAAACCCTTTGCTGGATGCGTCAAATATTTACTTGCCTTCCGACACTAAACCCCATAGCTTTCCATAGACACACAAGTCTCCAAACCAATGTAATCATAAAAAGTGAATTGCTTTTTTATCCTTATTGACTACTTTAGTTTCAATTTTAAAGATTATTTTCACCTATATAATCGGCTATCATTGAATATTCCTCAGCAGTTTTTATTTGCTTCGTTCAGATCTGGAACAATGTTGGTACTTTTGTTATGGTAACATTATTATGATATTACTTCTAAAACTAGTTCAGATATACAACGTACGTTATAAAATATATTCTTCACATTTTTTCGTGTACATAATGTTTCCTCTTTTTAGGATAACTTAACGTGCTGTTTCGTATCATAAGGACTTCCGTTTATATAAATTTCACATTTCTAAGTTTTCCAAAAGGCTGTTATAGTTATAATACATACATAGTTAATATAAATTCAATCGGGTAAAAACAATAATCATAATCTGTTATGTTTTAAAATACTATATAAGGTTAAAAAAAACTTGTTATTAAAATATCAGCACTAAAAGTGAGACATAATCAAAATACTAATGATTTTATAGCCTATGTTAAGAGATCTGTAAAATTTATTGGTATTATTTAAGATTAAAAAAGGTATATATTACAGCAACTAATATTAGGAAATAGTATATTCAATAAGTTTTTGCAAAACATTGCATTCTTTCATTAACGGGGAATAAAGTAAGTAGTTGTTTATATGTAAATTGTGTTGATTGATATTATTCGTATTAAAAGTTTGTTGTATGATTCCACATTTGTTTAATAACAATGATACATATGGTCTAATAAAGTGCATTTAGATTGTGTAGTACTAAAAATATTATTGTGTGGTTGGAGAGGTCCATTCCATTCTAGGTCCATTCTTTGAGGTAAAATTTATCTCTTATACGATACTCCGAGAATAAGCATTTCTTTAAATTTATTCTTAGGTCCTGTCATCTGAATCGTTTAAAGGTCTTACAGAGAAACCGACAACAAAGAGAAAAGTAACTGAGAAACATGGCCAGATTGCGAGGCAGGACGATTGTGTCTGGAATAGAAGGAAGTACGATTGCAACAAAGGATTTCAGTCGCTCAGGAACATTTTTGTCACTAAGTGTTTCCTGAAAGTCATTTGTCACAGGAACCTCTACGGAGACGCTCCGGTTCAACATCACGTGCTCAGGAAAGAAATTCTCCCTACAGGAAGTCTCTACACGACGGCTACCTCGGATGATAGAAACTATCCTGACTTGCTTGAGACATCTCCTCAACCAGACCATAACCACTTCTTCAGCACTTTGCCTAGGTAATAAAATTTTATTTTGATATTCAGTGGCTAATTATCAATAAAAAAACACATTTTTGTTAATCTCAAGAACGTATTTAAAATGTGTATATATACATATATTTTTGTAAATAATATGGAGCTACAATTTAAATAACAATCTAATTTATGACACATGTACAGTGTTTAAATTAAAATATTATCATAGTACCATGCAAAATGCAGTTTATTCCTATATACACTCTGAGATAAAAAGGGAATATTTCTTTTTATGCAGTTTAACATGTTTTATAGTTTATAATGTTCTAAAAAATCTATAACATAAATATTGGAATGGACTCAAGTTTTTTTTCTGTAGCTCGTCTCTTTGACATTATTGTTTAAAGACATTTTATATTTAATTTCTCCTCCAATTTTAAGTTTGCCTTTAAACAATATATTCTTTTTAATAAAGTAGTATTTTTCAACTTATGGGACAAATATAGCAAAACTATTATATTTTATAAGGTGAACATTTGTATTCTAGATTACATTAGACATAATAAAAACTCTAGTCATAACTTAGCCATGTTTAACGATGTTATTGAAAACTAAAAATCACGTATTTTACTTAGACATTTCAGTGATTAAATAGATTAAAATTCTTATGCGTAGTATTAAAACTTCGTAACAAGTCTACGGTCGGGTTAAAATTAAATTATTGAGTGGTCAACACTTTTAAATTTGTGATATTGGCCCATCATTATTTTTCATAAAGTTTATATTATTTTTGGATTCCAGTAGTAACTATTGTGTTTAGTGGAACATATTTGTTTCCGTGTTAATACAGTTAAACTGACCACAGTCATTGTTTATTATACATTGGCAATAAGATCTTAACCTTTTTGACAGTTATTATACCCAAAATACATTTGACCGTTTTCCCTGCTACTTTCAAAAAGGTTACATGAAAACATATTGGTAAAAGGATATTATATTCAACATATGATTTAAAATACGAGAAGTTAAATATTATTTCTTATTTCAGTTATACAATGAAGTAACACTGTCATTTTTTGAACTGCTAATTTACTTCAGGAAATTGGTGTAACCTAGTTTCTTTTAATACATTTTTGGGCCAGATTTGACTTGGAGTAGTCATAACTAACACGTTCTATAATAAGAATGTTAAGTGGACCTGGTGAAAATATATCAAAATTGAGTCCAAATCATGTTCCACCTCATAGGTTACTTTGCACGCAAGCATTACCAATCTCTACTACGAGGTAACTTTGTAAGGAAAGAACTAAAAAAACAATACTTAAATTTTATAAACTTATAAGAGCATTTAACTGCAAAAATTCCAGTCCAATGTTTTAAAATCCAAACGCATGAAGAGAAAATGACCTTTCATAGAATTAGGTAAATCGAAACTGTAGATTCCATTCACGATTTCACGCAGATTTTTATACGTATACGTATCGCCGTAACAGTTTTATTCTTATTCAAGTACATCTGCAATGTGAGAGGCTAGTGAAATTATGATCGAACAAATTTCGAACAGCATTTTAAGAATGTTCTGGTTGTCAAGACACGTATAAATTTAGTCAGCTCTAGTAGCTTGTTATTTGGTCGGTACTGTCGTATTCCTTAACACTGTAAATACATATCCTTGTGAAGTATTGTATGCAATACTTGTGTAGCCATACATCACAACCGTATTATAAAGAAGATCTTGCTTGGAACAAGCTGGTAGTAAAGCAGTGAGAGTAATTAATGACCTGTAAGTGTGACTGCGATACGTTATTAATTACTGTATGCAATGTATGTTGTGTAGAAGAACAGGTTTGTGGTAAACGTGCGTGAGTAATGAAAAAGATGTAAGTGTAAATTACACAGCATGATAAATTATTGCATGCAATGCTTGTTGTGTAAGTGGTGGGAGCGGTCGTACTTCACAACTGCAATATAGAGCCGACCTGGCTTGGACCAAGATGGTGGTTAGTATCTATGACTAATGCAGGATCTTACAGTGCAAGGTATGCAGCATTATGAAGCATTGTACTGCTTATCGTGTAATTCATTGAATACATACATCTTATACATCCTGCGTAAAACTGAACTTAAAGAATTAGCCTGTGTAAATGTAACCATTTATATTAGTTACTTGGCTACAATGTTCTAATCCTGCACTTGAATAAAAAATTGCTCCTATACAGTAACCCAAATAAGACTGGATCAATTTTCTTAATATCAACAATTTTAGCACATGTTTTGCCTAAATATTCAAATATCCCCAGTGTTTAGCATTGTTGGCTATTAAAAGGCATGTGAAAGAACTATTTACGATGCAGTATTTGCTACAAAAATATTGGTTTTAACACATATAATAAAATTTTTATTTTAGCTTTACTATTGTTTTATTTATTAGCTAAAGTCGTCTAAAGACTATTTATATTCGAACTGTTTGTTTTGAATTGATTTGCACATAATATGCAATCTTACTTAGCAAGTGAATAATTGTCTGTAGCTCTAATAGTGTATTATATGCACTAATCCTCCCTAAAACTATAACAAAATAATCTAATTTATCTCTGTTATGATGTAAATGTTTTCTACATTGAAATGTTTTGGCTGCTAAAACAGTTTGTTTTAACAAAATTCTCTTGTCAAGCGGTTTGTATTTTAATTACTGATTCTGGATATAAGTTTAGTAATGAGCATGGAGAATGCCAAATAGTTATAGGCTATCAGACATTTGACACAATTTTATTTTACTAATAAAGGTCATTACGTTTTGGAATGATCCCTATTCTTTAGTTATTTTCTTTATAACTTAATGTTCTATTATTAAAACATGAAACATGACGAGCGTCCAAAATTGTACTGTTTTTACTTGTAATAATGCTTAAAAAATTAACATGTAGTTTTCTTTATCGGCCATCATTTTGTTTCAATTAACTTATTCTTTAAAAAAACCCATTTAAATTTGTTTGCATAAAGATATATTTGTAGTTAAGAATTGGAAAGCTTCGTATCCATATAAAGAAACCCTGTATACTTAAAGTTATTTAAATCAGCTTTACTTCAATCCTAGTGTATATGGAAGTCCAATAAAATTTTAGTTTATTTTGTTTAGTTTCATCAAATATTTTTCCTAATAATTTTAATTTTTATATGAATACTTTCTTTTGTATACATTAACGAATTCTATAAAACGTGATAAGCGATACAAATATTTAAACAAACGCAATTATAATGTACCCAATTTGCTTAATAAAATTAGCGTTCAAACATAGCAGCGATGAAAGGGCGGTAGGGACATCCACCTTATAAAAAAGCAAGTCAATTATAAAGCTTGCATTCATCCAAGTCACAAGATTTATTTTACTTCAATATCTTTATAAAACCATCTTTCAGCTTGAATACCCACATCATTAAAACTAAATTAAATTTCCACGATTGTTTGTAACGTTTTATCGACTGTTTCTCTATATTTATGATTGAAATAAATAACGTTTAATAATCGTTATACAAGCGTAACTTTTTACAATGCTTTTTAAGCCAATTGTGTAATATTCAACTGGTCCAATAAAAATGGTTAAGAGGTAGAGGATCCAATCAATTGTTAATTGGTTTGGTCACTGGTTATTGGTTTTTAATCACTCCATCGCGTTCATCAACTGGTCGCTTGCGTTGCCCGCACTATTAAACCGTCTAGTATAACAAGTATTATTTAATATTAAATCGTTTTTTCATAACTATATCAACACTTATATTAAAAAATGTTATTCAGACCACAAAGAAAATGGTTATTTCTGGCTACTGTAGAGTATCGAATACCCCGACATACGGCAGTAGTGGCGGAGACAGCGTTGGTTCTGAGAGTTTGTCTTTGGAGAACATTTCTTCATCATATTGAACTGATGTTGTAGGACACGATCCACAAGACAGCCTGCAGTGTCAGAGAGTCAGAGTCCACTACTGACAGACAGCAGGTACGGCAGTAGTGGCGGATAAAGCGTTTGTTCTAAGAGTTTATCTTTGGAGAACAGTTCTTCATCATATTGAACTGATGTTGTAGGACACGATCCACAAGACAGCCTGCAGTGTCAGAGAGTCAGAGTCCACTACTGACAGACAGAAGGTACGGCAGTAGTGGCGGATAAAGCGTTTGTTCTAAGAGTTTATCTTTGGAGAACAGTTCTTCATCATATTGAACTGATGTTGTAGGACACGATCCACAAGACAGCCTGCAGTGTCAGAGAGTCAGAGTCCACTACTGACAGACAGCAGGTACGGCAGTAGTGGCGGAGACAGTGGTGGCTCTAGGAGATTATCCTCGGAGTCAAGGTCTTCATCATATTACAGGTGATATGATTAATCCTTAGTCTACTGCCTAGAATTAGCTGACCATTCGTATACTTATACCTTTTACATAAAAATGTCTTTAAATACTACACAGCATATACTCGTATAAGAAATCAAGTGCTATATAACTTCTAAAAGTCCCCCCTTAATTCTTTTTTAGGCTGATTTAAAACCTTACGAGCAATAAGATAATGTAATATTAAGTCTATAAAACGACATAATAAAGATTCTATTATATGTATAACCAGACTAAACACCACTGTACCCGATTTAATTTCCATAAATTACGACAGATGTTTTACAAGAACACCTTTCTCTACACTACATTGTAATAAAATGATTACACAATAAGGTAAAAGAAAATTACTTCATGTAAATTTACAAACATCTATTTTTAATTTTGATAATTTCAGGTACCCATGTCATTAAGATACTAAGACCTTAGAATATTTAATTTTATCATGGAACATCACGTATATATGGTGGTGAAACTATGTATATGCAATTGCAACTATTAAATAACGATTTGGTAAAGGTTAATGTGTCATTAAAAATAGAGAGTATTGACTGATTTTTCCGATGGGAAAGGCTATCGGATAGGTGCTTTCAGTCTTTTTTACTAAAAGCATGAACTATTTTACTAAATCATATTAAATAACATGATCTACGTCGAAATAATACTTTAATAAAAATAAAGTGTGTTTCAATGTCACACTTAGAGATGATAGAGAGCAAATATCATGCTGTATTATCATAAATGTGATCATATTATCATGTAATGTATACAAGTAGTATCTTGATGCGACGGTTGAGTTAATTGTTTAGTTTAAGTTAATTTTAATGTGTAAATTTCATCATTACCGCTTGTCCAGGTTATCTTCGGTAGGTGAGCAGCGTTCTAGTAGCTCGCTGAACTTATCTCAGGGACCAGCTGGGCGCGCACCTTGGAGACATCCCAGCCTACCGACCTCCCCCGTGAGGGAACTGCCACGTCCTGTCGGTCCCGTCACCGAGACTCCCATCCTTGACCTGCTGGACCAGCGGGCGGAGTACTCACCCAGCGCGCTAGCAGCCACTACCTACGACTACCATGCGGCTCAACTGGAGCGGTTCCTGGAGGAGTACCGCAGCCTGCAGGAACAGCTCAGTAAGATGAAGCAGACCTGTGAGAGCATACGACCCGAGGCAGAAGAGCCCCCAAAGTCCATCCTCAAGAACAAGACCAACCACTCGTCCCCGGAGTCGAGCGACCCTTACTGGGTACCCCGCAACACGCTGTATAACAGCGGCAGAGGAGCTGACTACTTTCCCAGCTGAGAGTCGGTTATAGACTAAAAAGTCTGGCTATGAAAGACTGAAATTTGAACCCTTGCTTCTCGAGAAAATAATGCGGTTATAATTCAAACTCTCAGTGAAGTAAATCACAGGTTAACAGGTCCTTTCTAAACATAACTCAAATTCCTTTTGACCCACTCACTTCTAAATTCAAAAACTTACACATCAGCTCTTAGATTATATATTTCAAATAAATTAACACTCTACCAATATTTTAAGCTTCTTTTATTTGTTTATATTGAACGGTTAAACCTTTCCTTAATAAATTATTTTAACATACAAAATAAGTAAAAGCAATGTTAACATATTGAAGTAATACAATTTTTATTGAATAACGAAGTAGTAGTGTGGAAACACGTCTACATTAAATCCATAAGTCCGTTTGTAAAATGGGTTATTAGTCCTTTATATAAACCTGATAATTTGTTCTAAGAATCATACACAGTAATTTACTATTACATCTTCTTTGTGGTTATGCATTAACAAAGTTAAAAATTTGTGATTTAATAAAATCTCAATTATTAACTTATTTGATCTTATAATATTGTAAAGTTTAACAATTCTCAGGTTTTTCAGATAACTATAACTACGATAAGTGAGCTATGATGATTTCTGATGGAAAGTTTCACAAAACTTAAATGATGAATATAGAATATGCTATTAAGATAGTGTAACTACTGAAATGTTATTAAATTCAAAAATTTTATAACAATGTTTGTGGGTTATTTCAGTAAAGTAAAGTTGTAGAGGCTGTGAGTGGTTTTTATTATTGAAAAAGAGAATATTTATACTATGTTAAGTAAATATGTATGTGCAAATATATACGCTCATGTACAAGATGGTTTTGTACTTTGTTCCATAAATATGTATGTAAAATAAATATATGTAACAAACATATTTCTTCAGTAAAGCTTTTTACACATTCCTAAAATACAGTTAATATTTATAATCTTTACAAGATTAAACCTTTTCATATTCGTAAGTTAACCGGAGTTGTTATGTATGTAAATAAAATGGTGTGCTGTTATTTCAACTCTTTAATAAAATCATGAAACGTAAAAATGTGAAAATAAATTAAAATTGGGAAGAAGTAATGTGATGGATGGGAAACTATTTTATAAAAATAATTATAAATACCAATAATACATATCAGAAGGATTCCCATTTGTATTACAATAAAATGTATCTAAGAAAAGTTAAATTTTTTTAAATCGTACCTTGTTAAACAATTGTAAAGCCGTATTTAACATACCTGATGCTTGAGGTCCTAAACTGTAATCCTTTGGTAATGTATCTTTTGAATTCTGGTTTGCAACTTTGTATTTTAATACAAAGTATTTGTAACATTCAATACACATGTCTGCTCCTATATTTTGGAGTCTTTGGGAATTCCACCATCTACCGGGATTGTGATTAACTGTTCATTACATGCAAAACAATGTTTTCATGTTTCAAAGCACGCGCGTAAAGTACTTTAGCTCCACGTATAATGGTTAAGTATATATAGTGTGGTCCACAAAGTCATGTCACTATTTTATTGATTTAGTTATTACAGAATACAATGTAGCTATAGGGAATATTGATCTTAAATTCATGAAACTGATTGAAATTAAAACAGCTGTTTATAGAGTTGTGTTTTCATTAATTAAGTTAGCTAATTGTTGTCACAGCACCTAGTGCTGTGTGGATAACAATTAGCTAAAAATGGCTAATGTTACGAAAACAATCACTATGACAACTTAGATAAAAGAAAATTTAACTGTGTTGTGAGGCTAACAAAGTTTGATTTTATGATTTGAGTACAATGTGAGTTTGTAACTGGATACACGTGTATATTATAAATGTCATTATTTTATTGATGATGAGGCTTCCTTTCACTTATTCGGAAAGTTGCATCATCATAATTTTCGTATCAGGGGAGGTGAAGAATCGCTTGCCTTTGTAGAGCATTGGTTCGATTTTCAAAAAATAAACCTTTCGTGTGATCGTGTGATTGGTAAATCTTTATTTTATCCAAATACTATTAACTGATTTATTTATTTGGATATGCAAGAAATCTATGCTTTTTTACAAATTTAAAAACGAGGAATTACTTTTTTTATTTTCTTCTACTCTCGTGAGCACTTCCTCACTACAGAAGAATTGTTTGCTAGTTTCTGACAGTGTAATTGGCTGAAAGTTCTATAGGTTGAAAGGCTTTGCCATCAACGCTCGCACTACTTTACTTCTTCAAATAGTCATATAAGGGGCCGTATCTCAATCTTATAGTAAACCTATTTGAAGTATTTAACAGCTATAGCTCTAAAGCATCGAATTAGAGCTGCGGTGGAATCAGTTACCCTTGAAGTTCATATGAAATGGGAGGAGATCAAAATTTGCTAGGATATCTGCAGAGTGATTCAAGGTGCTAATGTTGAGGTTAGATAAACTAACGTAACAATATTTAAAGTAATAATTTATCCTAATTATTCTCGTTCTGTATATACTTTTGAAAACTAAAACTATTTACAAATGTGGCATGACTTTGTGAACACACTATGTTCAACCAGTTCAAGTTTTTTTTTTTTTTTTTTTCAAAACAGTGCTTACATGGCACTATGTTACATTGTCCATCAACAATTACACTTTCCTGAAATAGATACATATAGTAGTGTTGAGATCAATAGAAGCTAAAAGGCCATCAATGCTATGTGTTCATATAAAATCACTTGTGGTTACCTACACAATTATGTGTACTTTCTGGTTCAAATTAGTTGTGTTTCCTACACCAAATATCCGTTTTCCTTGTTGCCATGACCAAGAAAATATGTCAAAAAGTGTATAAATGAACCTTTTAAATTTACTCTGATATTAGTATATTTGATTCTTTTGCATAGTTTATTTTGCCTCTTGTTATCAATCAAGAAAATATATTTCCATACACAGGAATAAGTAGCACACAATAAGGATCGGTCTTATAACAGCCTTTAAATTTGTATTCAAAATTAGATAATTACCTTTGACAATTATATCTAATATTTAAAATTGTACGGTTATAAGTTTATATTTGATTGACTTTTCATATTCCTATTTTTATAATTTTTTACTCTGTGCCGTTGTTGTTGTTTTATCTCTATGTTTTAGCACTATAAAATGTAAACAAAATGAAAAAATCTGTTAAATTAATAAAACATACGGTGCTGTCAAAAACCACGGTTTGCACCGGAAAGCAGATTACATTTAAAAGCATCTTTCAATTAATATTTCCAAACTTTAACAATTAACAAAGACTAAGATGAGATTTTTTGCTACTTTAGAGACCAGACCAGTAGGATTTAATATACGGATTTAAATAGGATTTAAATCGGCTACGCGTCAAAGCAAAGCAAAAAAAGTTACTTTCGGATTTATAATACTGTTTGGATATGACTTTATTTGAGCTTTAACTGGAAGCTTCTATTAAAATGAACACTGCTACTATGGCTACGATGATCCATACGTAATGAAATGATAAATGCATATTTTTAACAATAAAGGTATTTCAATTAACTACAAAATTTCAGGCAACATGTCAAATAAAAATCTTTACCGCTGTATAACCATCTGATGTGTCTTTCTGTGTGTATTAGTATGTCTGCTACTCAGTCACATTGTAGCATCTACTGGACAACATAGAACTGAAATTTTACATGGATATTTTTAGAGTCTCTGGGTAACATATTGGCCTATTCCCATTTCGAAAATCAATCCGAGCTACCTCTCTCTAGTATTAAAAACTCCTTTAATATTCTATTATGCATTATATTTATCGACTTAATCAGCAGATAGTAAATGCGTTGTACCCACATATTAAAGTCACGAATAAAATACAGTATAATAATGTATATCCTTTTAAACTTGTGATGGTAAATTTATGTTGTTCTTCATCTGTATAATTGAATTACACCGTACAAATTTCATGTTACATGTAGAAGCTTTTCTTTGTCTGGGGTTTTATGAGGATTTAAATTAAGTACAGAAAATGCAATAATTTATTACATCATAAGTGTGTTAACTGATATGTAAAGCTAAGGATGACAACTTAAATCTTACTTTATACTAAAATGGCTCTACACTAGCCTAAAATATTTCAACTGATACTGATTTCATTAGAACTATTCAATAAACTACTATGAAATATTGGAGAGAAATTACGAAAATGCAAATGTACTTACAAAAACCAGTTTCACTCTCCGACTACAGAGCTCCATCATTAGACTTAAATGCAAAATGGATAAAAAGGTTGGGATATTTTTCAGTCACTATCACTTATCTCAGGAGCACAAACATTCTAAAAATGCCATTTCAAAACAATATCGTCATGGTGTCTCTGTAATTTAAAAAATTAAAATTTGTGCGAAGCTATGGGTTACAGCTAGTAATAAACTAAATAACTAAAACAGTGTATTGCTCTCCAATCCATTAATCCATAGGTATTATTATATAAATAAGTTAACAGGGGAAATACAAAATATGCTTATAGTGTATTTGATAGGGGACAAACATCTCTCATCCATGCTTAAACATACTAGGACAGCGTTTAGTAAGAGGCAAATTCACCAAAGCTTTGCGATTAATGTTATATCTGAAATTTACCCATACATATAAAAGAAAAAAAATAAATAAAACAAAAGGTAATGCTGACCTTCTGCTTATTCTCATCGCCTGAATATTTTCGATAAGGTATTGTATCCTTTTTCAATCCATCTAAGTAAATTTACTTATACGATTGCGTAAACAGATTCAACTTTAAGATAATCTCGTTAAAACCTTCATCAAGTTTTTTTAAGAATATAACAATGTTCTTTTCGTATAATTATGGTATGGCCGTATAACTTTTATGTAGAAAACCTCTATTATGTGTTTGTTGGCTGTAAGACGCCCCGAATTTTATGCATCAAAGGAGCATTATAAGAGCTACTGCATGCTGAGGGAAAGGGCGAACCAAGGATGTACCTTAAGGTAAAACATTATCATAAAATATTGGTGAGAATGAATCTAGCGATATCACTGTACAATTAAAACACACGTCACACGCATTAAAGAAGATGGATTGTTGCAGAGAAAAGCTATATCGTCGCATCCTTTGGTATCGTAACTCGTGTTTTGTACAAAAGTAACATGACAGCGGTGGTACGAGGACTGGATTGCCAATAGCGTAGTAAAACAGGTACGGCGCTATCGCGAGATAACTGAATAAGCAACGCCAAGCGTGGTTGTTGCTTGGATGGGTAACATCTGAGCGATCTTGTCCTAGTAAGCGGCATGCCTAAGCGGCCTTTGGTTGTAATTTGGAAGTCACCTTTAAACCGTAGGTTACCAGGTTAAGCGGTAAAGAGGTCTTTTTAGGCTTAGTATCGCCTGTTAAAATGATACAGTCTTTACTTTCTTAGCTTTTAAAAAGCAGACATCTACGGTTCTGTTTTGATTGTTAAGTTTTAAGCTTTCTAGTACATTTTTGTTGTAATATTGTTATCCATAGTGGCATAATTATAACAGAAAAATATATTTCATCTGTCAAAGCTGTGCTACTTTGAAAAACGATATTAATACAATAATAAAATATAGGAGCAGGCACTGTTTGTGATCTACATGTCTTAAAATTTTCCTGTATAGAAAATTTAAACTTATTGCATAAAATAAACGCTTGGAAACTGTGTCCTCAAGGTAAAGTAATTTTCTGTGCAGTGAGTCTTTCCATAAATCTTCAAAAGATTTGTTTTTATGATTTATATACATAAATATCAACATGCACATATGAATGTGCTGTTTACTTTTAGTTACAAAGACTGATATTCATAATAAAACGTTTTGAGACTAACACCTGTTAGACTAATCGCTTCTGACACATGGAGCATAAATGATAAGACTAGCACTAGAAGTTTGAGTAAATATATTTGGTGAAGTGATCCAAAACCATAAAGGAGAAAATTTACTTAGTCAAAAATAAAATATTTGGAGACGACCAGACACCTTCCCTGAATCAAAAAAATCGATCTAGTTTTAAATTTTGTTATTTATGCCTTATTTTAGTTTCGATAACTTATTTAGCAAAATATACTCCAGTAAAAAACAAAACAAAAAAATACTTTTTTCTATCCTGTTTCTTTTCCGTTTGACTGAACATTAAGTATTTGCAATTATACACAACCTGTAACTTACGTTCCCAAAATCTAGTTTTACATGATATAGTTAAATGAATTTTGTCTAAAACTAGTATTAATTTTAGAATTGTAGTATGTGTTGTAGAATTGTGTTGAAATAGAATATACTTTAGCAGAATTTAATTTTTATACTTTATTATATATATACTGGACATATGAACCGGCTGTTATAATTTTTACCTTTTGAATTTAACATATAATGTATAGACTTAATGTAAAGCTCAGGAAGATAGCTACGAAGCAATTAGGATTAAAACTTGTGTATGGAAAAAAGTATTAATTTTGATCATGAGTACTATAAAAACTTGAACCAACTAAGTTTCTTACCTGTAACAGAGTTAGTCAGCTATGTCTAACTTGAGTTAACTTGGGCTGACGCTGCACTCCAGAGCAACTCTTTCAGGGCTACTTCGTTGTTAACAGTTTTCCTTGCAAACTTCCTCACTACAAACTTCTCGTTCAAAACCTTAAAATTTTAAAAGTAAGGTGCACTTGTTAACATAACATCACTGTTTGTATGGGTAAATGTAATTACAAATTATTCTAATGACATAGTTCTTTATATAATTTATTATCTGTACTACTTCCTAAAAGTAAACAAAAATTTTATCTCGTAATATGTAACTTTTTTCAGGACAATAAACTACAAAATAATCATACGCAGTTGTGAAAAGTTTTAGTTAAGAGTAACGTTTAATCGTTGCAACAATCAATTTAAGTTAGAAATTATGAATACCAACATAATATTATTAATTAAAATGATGTATTATGTTTTAGAAAGGTATGTTTATTATATTTTGAAATGGCCGAAAACTTTTAAGTCATATAGTTATTTGCAGTAACAATATTTAGTCTTTTGACCGTTTTAGATAATTTTCGGAATATATGTGATATTAAACCATGTAATAATGAATTAAAAATGCGAGAAGGTATGAAAAAAACTATAAATATTTTTAAATTTTAAATTTAAAAAACGAAGAGTATTTTGCATTGCACTTGTACAAAAAAGTGAAATTTGACAAACCAATTAACATAAATTAAACACGAAGTTCGAGGATTCTATTCCATCCTCTTCTTCAGATTTAAACAAATCGTAAAGTATTATTTTAGGTAGAGATTATTTTGGTTCAGCATATACAGACATTAAAACATAATCAATGCGTGAATAACATGCACGTATCTTAGTTAAGAGCAAACCATCAAGCAAACACACTTGAGGTTCCAGATTGATCCACCTGCTCTAGTGTGTGCGAATGTTTTGTTCAGTGTACTTTTTCTATGAATTTGCATATATGCCGCAAGTACATACTGCTTTTAGACGTATATATATATACACACACACACACACATATATACTCTTCCAAGTAGTTCAAAGTTTAAACAAAACAGAAATCCCAGTTACTATTAAATAAAATAAACAATAAAATTTCAGTCAGCTGTATGTAGAATATTTTTAAATGTTTACATAGAACTAAAACTTAAATATGCACGAAAAGAGAATAAATTGATTTGGTAAGTTGATTTTAAATTTAATTGTTGCGCAATTTAAACATTTCTGAAATTTATCAGATTATTATTTTGGTTCGGATTTGGCTATAAACGATAAATTCTTTTTAATACGAAGCAATTTATTTATTTTGATTATGTTGAATCGCATGAGCAGATAAAGATCTCTCATAATTTTTATTAACAACGTCAAACAGATGATTGGTAATTTTCACTCTTAAGTTAGTGTTAGTGTTTTGAATATAATGTTTTGGAAAGAATTTACAGGTTACTTGATAAATGACGTTTTTTGCAGTGTCATCAATGTTACCTTTAATACGATATTCTTTTTCATTTGCACCACTTTTAAAATATTTAGAATTCATTAACTTCTTACAGATGCCGCATCTTGGCTTGTTACAACGACTGAACACGTTAAATTTGGCGTTATTACTTTCTTCATTGCCTTTATAGTTTAATTTCGGTCTATAGAGAATGTTTTGTAAATTTTGAGGATTCTTAAAGATTACTTTAGGGGGCTTAGAAAATTAATTTATATTTTCAGAGGAAGATTCTAAAATAGGAAAAGAATTCATTAGAATTTTTTTTATTTTATGAAGACCGAGAAAATATTGAGTAAGTATTAGTTTTATTAAGATTAATAGCACTAGAATTGTTTTTAGATACTCTGATTTTTTAGGAACAAAGTGTTTTGGAGACTCCCTTTCAAAATGTACATTAGACGTATATTTATGTATTTATGGCAGCCAAATTGTTTGTTACAAGGATCTTTTGCCCTTTTTATAGTCTCTCATAAATACAGTTTTTAATGTTAATTGGGTGGCAGCTGGTAAAATGAAAATATTTAATTTTTTTGCTGTCTTTGATATGAATTTTTTATTTCAAATTATGATTTTCAATAAATACATCAGTATCCAAGTTTGTTACTGAACCTGGTGAGATAGACCATGTAAATTTTAAAATACTAGATTAATTGAGATTAAAAGAAAGTGGTTAAGTTTTTTTGATACCACGCTGCGCTATTATAAAATATCATATATATGTACCTGAACCAAATTAGAGGTTATAGTTTTGACTAGCTACAAAATTCTTTAACTAGTTAAAAAATAGTCCCATAAATTTTTTGGCGTAAGAAGGAGGCAACCGTGTACCCATAGCAGTTTCTTTACTTTGAATGTAGTTTTGGTCTTGAGATCTAAAATTATTTAAAGTTAAAATCGTGGTCATTAGTTTAAGAATGAAATAAATACTACATTTTGTATCGTTTGGGCGTGAATCAAGGTAATTTTTGCCAGCACTGAAACCATCATTTGTAGATATATGTATATTGCAAAGTACAGCACAAAAACAAATTTTAATTAAAGTTACCAATAGCGTACACGTATTGTATTGAATTACTCTTTTATATTTTAATACAATTCTACTTTTCGTTAATAAATTTCAAATCTGGACAACACTAAATAAATAATAACATTAAACCAATAATTAATGATTGCGCGTCCTTTATTTTAGTACATTAACTTAACAAATTTAAAATATTATATTCCTTACAATAAATATAAAACATAATGAATATAGATCTGAAATATATCAACCTTCAGATTTATAGTCTAAAATAGTACAAATTTAATTTTTTCTTCCATTTTAATTATGTTCAATCTTAAGTTCTTTAGTAAAATTATCATTGCTTTCTTATTAATCTAATACAGTCTACTTTTTACTTTATTTTCTTCTTGAAGAATATTTTATTTTTCAAAACGATTTCATGATTGTTTCTGTAATCTGTTATTTGTACTACTCTTAATTAATATGTTATGATTGTTGGATTTAGCACTAGTTCACCTTCCTCTTACTGCAGCATATTTAATCGAAAGCCTTCATTTAGACAACACTATATTTGTTTTTGATTTAAAAACGATGTTAAGCATTTGAGCTTCTTCGTCACGGTCGTTTTTCAAACCCTTTAGACGAATACGACTTCAGAACTCAAATCTGGGGGGCTAAACGGTCCTATGTCGCCCAAGTTAAAGAGCCCAATTTTAGGTACACTTATCTCGGGTTGTATTTTAGATAAAATGTTGAAGTTTTTGGAGGGTGTTTCTGAGGTCTTTGGCAAGCTATGATGAACCAATTATATTATTAACATAAAAAATAAAACTTTTATAAATTTTTTCGTTTTTAATAATTTTTTTATTATAAAAAAATGGGATATTTAATTTTTTATTTATTTCAATTTTTTATATATATTTTGGATTGGTTCTTTGAAATTGTTTTATGTCTCAGTGAACGATGATTAAAAATTTCAAAGAGATATCTTGAACGGTTCCCAAGATAATGGTACCTAAAGGTTGAAAAAATGAAACTTTCGATAATCGCAAAAAAACAAACCAAGGTAGCCTTTATATACAATGACAATGTAACCTACAAGAGTTAGAAACCTCCTGGACAGTATTTATCACCTCCGCCTTCACATTCAGCAAGCTTCTTTCTTCTCTTTTGCACTTTTGGACTCTTTGGTCATCTTTCGGGCCGCTCTATCAAGATTCTCTACTTGTGTTTCTCCATATGGTTTACTTTCAATGACTGCTGAGTATGCCTTAGAATTCACCATCTCCGAGAAACTTTACGTATCTAACTCCACGTGTAGTTTCAGACCGCATGCAAACCGCAACTGCTGCGACGGTTTCTATTCCACCACTTGGACCTTCATAATTCTTTACGCAATGTGGTTCATGAGCAGCCATTGTTGTATCTGTTTTGTTGTGGTTGCATCCAGTAGAGTACTTTGGCATTACTTCTATGTCCAATACTTTGCCAGTATCAACACTTGTGACTGTGCAACATGAATTTTTGGAAACAAATCCTCTCTTTTGCCATGTACCATCATAGGCTATAGCAATGTCTCTCTAGACCCGTCATTCTCTTCCACTGCATCTGCAGTAGCTTGTTTAATTGATAATTTATTCCGCTGCATTAGATAACACTTGGTTCAAAACATCTGTGTACATCGATGGTTTTCTCTCACCATCCTCTCTTACATACATGTTTCCTGTAAACTTGCGTTTCTTGCACCATGTTTTTATTCTAAGCATTGTACGTTCTGAGAAAGAAATAAAAATATCAAATAGCAATTGAAAACCATTTTCACAAATTCACAACACCAGAACTATATTGCTTGTTGATTAACAGCAACATTTATTTAATTCTCATGCAGACAGCTGTTTTTAGACAGGTTAGCCAACATGTGTATGTTTTAAAATTGAAATACTCTGAATAAAAGGCAAATATATCATCATAAGTGAAGTTAATCAGGTGTCGTGATCAATTGAATTATTCAATAAATTCTGTCTATACGTGGGAAAAAACCTAGATGTAAGGTATTTTAAAAATAAAAATAAAAATACTTAGAAATGTCACAATTCAAACTGTTTGCACCATTCTTTTTAGAAAGAAAAGTAGATTCAATAAAATGAAAATTAAAAATTTTTTGCGTTTAGCCCCCCTTAAATCGCTATCTTCTAATGCAGCATTAAAAGGAAGGTAATTGGAGCGAATCCCAATATTCACATGCAATCAACTTTTCCAACCTCAGCTACTCTAAGTGTAGAAAAATCGGTTGCTCCTAATATGTTCTTCGGTACAGATATCTCTTATTGTTTAACAGCCTGAGTGAAATTGTGATTGTTGCACACTTTGGCAGTTAAACTTTAAATTACTTTTTTATATGAGGCGGTTATACAAGAATGAATAAATATTCAGGAGGATTCTCTATTTGATAGTTTCTATCTGAATATTTTCAAATAAAATTATATTAATCGTTTACATTTATTACATATCTTTATTTTATTAGCTTTCGATCACCGATCTTCATGTACACTTTATAAAGTATCATAGTTTCTGTCATAAATAATCTAATAATCCTTTCAAACCTAATTTGTAATATTTGTATCATTATTTATTTAATTTTTTATTAGGACAATAAACATTTCAAATGAATTATGGGTCACAGTTACATTTTTGTGACATACTGAATTCTCATTTTAAAGATCGCTAAAGATGAATGCCAGTGTATTTTAATTGACTACTGGAGAACATAATTAATCACTACTGAACCAGTAATCAAAACATTAAATTTTCCAGTGCTGCAACTTGGTGTAATTGCATATGAAAATGAAAACACTTGATCTTCAGTACACAGAGAAATTTCTCATCATCTTCTTGTACGATTGATAAGCGACAAATGATTTGGAAGACACTTGTCATAATCAAAACGGCTGCCAATAATAATAAATTTTATGATATCGCTTACTAATTAAACAATAGGATTTAAATAGTCTTAAAGTGTTATTGCAATTTCACTAATAGTAGAAATTTCGAATGGAAGACTCCGTTATAAAGACGGGATTACTTAGTAGACCATAATTTACTTGCGTAGTATAATATAATATGCAAAATATATAATAAGGGCATAATTCTTTACCTATCTTCTAATATATATTTTAAACTGTTAAAGTATTAATGAAAAAGTACAGAATAAAATATATTTTTACTAATTAAATGTTATACAAGGTATTTCCAAAAATAATATTTGAAACATGCAGTTTGTTTTTGAGAGTGACACACGACTTTTGGAACCTGTCAGGCTTTTAAAAAGAGTATATGTTCTGAAATTAGTATAAGTTTAACAAATAAGTTAAAGTTCAATCCTACTGCTGAAACGTTTGTAATATTAATTAATTAAAAATTATCAAAAAACTGGAATGTCTGAGAATTAATCTATAATTAATTAATAGATAATTATGAATAGTTGAAGTACCAGCATAAATGAATAGGTAGTTCTAGACTTTTTTGTATGAATAAGAGGAGAATGCAGTGGCATATTTCGTTTGATGTGAGCTTCAATTCTCAGCGGAATTAATGTCAGATGGAAGTGCCTTTGTTTGTTTGTTTTGCTTTCACCCAGAAACTATTCAACCGATTGTACTGAAATTTTAAATGGACATTCTTACAGTCCCTAGTATGAATATAGGCCTATTCTTCTTTCTAAAACCCCCAAGCAACGCCCCATTGTTCGTAAAAAAATAATGAAAAATCCCTTTTTTGTACCTAAAGTTGGGAAATAATAATTGAAAGAGCATGCTAAATGTAATTAAATGTTGTGTAAAGTAGTATATTAAATTTATTAATATTTTTAGAAAGTAATTTCTCTAAGGAGTAAGCATTTTTAACGCCATTGTAGACTTTAGTGATTAGGTAGGTACGCACTAAATGGTATAAAACATAAGATTGTTAGAATGTGACTCCGAAGATTCCCTCGGAAGCAGTTGGCAAGAACTATGCTAGATGAAAGTTCCCTGCACTGTGCTTTTGAACTAATGTACCAATTCCAGCTCTAAATGTTTTAAAATATTAAAAATACTTTTCGATTTATAAAGATACAAATGTGTAGTACCATTGTTTATTTACTTTTAACTGCATATGTTTTATTAAATATTAAGTATTAGATATAAAAGTCTAAGTTACTATCTAACTTTTACCATCAATGTAAACAGTGATATATAAAACAATCTTAGTTCTCTTTCGACATAAAAAAGTTTCCCTGATCTTTGATGTATATTTTATAGATCGGGAAATAAGGTAAATCCAACTATGGAAAAAAGTAAATTTCAATGGCAATAACTATAAACTATTTGATATATTTTCTTGATCGTGGCCGCAAAGCTCACTCAACATTGTGTTCGAAATATATTCGACTCGAACTAGAAGTGCCAAATTGTTAGTACCTGCAGTACCTAAAACATTTGGGTGTGAAGCAGCTGGTAACTAATAGTATAAAATCAAATAAACAATAGCTATATCAAATAACAACACGAGTTTTACGTATAACCTGAAAAAACGTCACGAGATTCCAGGCAATATTGTTTCACATTCTGCCGTAGTTAAAATCTCGATTTGTGTGGTGAAAAGTAAAATTAGAATAGTAAGACATGGTTAATATTTTACAAATCTTTTCAAATTATACATATGTAATGAAACAAATGTTATTCTCTATTGTATATACTATTTGGGAATAGATTTAAAAACAACCAAAAGATTAAATTCAACAAGATTTAATGATTTTTTTGGAAATTCGACCAAACATGTTCATCCAAAACAAATAATTAGCAAAGTAATGAAGAAAATCAACATCAGTAGTGAGTCGGCTTTAAGATTTCTTCCATTTAAATTAACTCCCTACAGCTGTCGTTATATGCTCTTCTAGAATAATGTCCCTGCCAACTGCAGCTTTACGGAGAGAAATCATTCCGATCCTTATATCCATAACCGCTACGTTTATTGTCCATAAAGAATATCACAGACTATTGCCTATTCCTCCAAAACCAACTTTCCTTGTAAATTTATATTTATAAAATTATACATAAAAACCTTTTTATCCTAACCAATTTAAAGGTAAAGAACCATTTTAATATATATATATATAATAAGACTTTTTATTGAATTTAGAAAATGAATTGTTTATCAAAATATAATTGTAAATAAATTTTTCAAGATTATTTCACTGACATGGCATCAGAGAACTTTGATGTGCTAGTTATGAGAAAACATTATTTTTGCGTAAAATTGTACTATACATCTTATAAACTACAAAAAATATAAAAGTTTTTACATTCTGTTGCTATGAAAAGAGTGAAAACAGCAATGGCAAGAAGACAAATGGAGTTCAATCAATAAAGATTTGTATTGTTTGCTCAACCGATTGGGCAGGATACAAACACTACCCTAATTGGAATTAGACATGTTAGAATAAATAGTCTAACCGTCTTATTAATTTATTATCTATCTATAAATATAGAAACAGAGAAATAAAAAAAACTATATACATTGATCAATCGACGCAACGGCGGAAGAGGAATAGACGGTCATTTCTTATCAAATATAAATTTTCTTACAGAGTAGCAATATGTAGTTTTCCAAAAATATGATTATAAAAAGTATGGTTTTCTCCAGTCATGAATAATTCAAAAAGTGCCACTTCCTGAAGGTATAAAGTTGATTGTATTAGTTACACAACCAAAACAATCAAAATTTTAACTCACATTCGTAAATGAAAACTTTATTTGTAGTAGTTTTTATACGAGTTCGAATTAGAAAATAATCACCTTGTACTCTTTACTCTTTTATAAAACCCATTTAATATTTTATCTACAGCATAAAAATGGTTTTTATGGAAGGGGATAACTAACAAAGATAGGCCATAATTAATATCAACAATCTATGGTGACTGAAAGAAACGAAATAAAAAAATGGAACACTACACGATCATAGTAGTGTGATGTGACACATGTGGACCGGAAACTGACTCGTTGTGACCGGATCTGGCCTCCAAGAGCTTGCTCTACACTACATGTAGACTAATCCAAATGCAATGATACTTTTAGCACATATCAGTAATTTGAATTTGTTCTTCTATTTGATTTTTTTATTTAAAGTGTAACACAATTATTTTCTAATTCATTAATTAAAAATTAATGTTTACGCTGTTTTCTTTTATTGATTAACAGTTAGCTATAGGTAATTGAGGCCATTAATAATTTCCTGTTGTATTTATTCTTTGTAATGTAACAACGTCCTTATAATGCAATGTTAATGTATAGTTAAAGAGGGTCATATGGAATACTTAGTTGCTCACGTAATAAATGTAATTTTCTGTAATGATAGTCAATTTCTTTGTAAAAATTGATAAATTATTCCGTCATTACGCATCCAATGCAGTACATCCAAACAATGAATGGAATGAAACTTTAATGAGTTTTAGTGAAAATGAAAACAAACATTGTTATAAAGCATACAAATAACTTTAGGCTTATTATGATATTTTATTGCCTGTGATTGATGTAATAGTGAGTTTAGTTGTCAGATCTATGGTTCAGGAGGATTGAGAGAGTTAAAACATAAGAAGTAGTGAAGGATAATTATTATTATTAATTGTTTCACGGTACTTACGAGTTGAGGAAGAATAGGTCCGCTGGCTGCTTATCGCAGGAACGGTAGACAAAAGAAAACGATGTTGTTCATGCGATCTAGCGGTCAGAGTTTAAAAACTGATGCAAGTACAACCACAATATTAGGAAATATATAACGAATTTTGTATACTTATAATTTCACCTCATTTTAATTTACTACGCACTTGTTATCTCTAATTAAGAATGAAATATATGAAGCGAATAATAATAAAACCATCAAAATTGGATGGAAATTCTCTAATTATTGTTTAATACAACGGGAGCTTCTGATGTAAGTTAAAGCACTCACGTACACCGTAGTTCAAACATTTATTTTGTATTAAACCCGTTCAAATAAAATTTGCCTTATTTACGTTACACTCCAGCAGTGTTCTCGACTAGTATATTACTATGTATGACTCGCACTAAAGTTCTAAACTAATCCCTTGTGTTCGTGTAATAAGTCATTGTAGACAATTATAAATGAACATTTAGATGCTGCTCTGTATACGATCTATTACTGCTGATAATTAAAGTAAATGTAATACAACGTATACAAAAGTTTAGACCTAAAATAATTCATGCTTGAATGCTGCAAATTTTGAAATGTTATAGTAAGGTAGGCCATAAAAAGCTCCATATAATTGTCATTTACAAAATAATTAAAGTTTAAAAGGTTCAATGAGAGATATGATATTACATTCAATAAGTAGTGGTTTCAAACAAATATATATGTCTACAGATTTTAAAAATAAAGTTTTATAAGGAGCGTAACAAACAATGTTTCTCACCCTTCAGCAGCATTTTCATAGAAACTTATTCTCCAAAATAGACAATTCCACTTCATCTCATCAGTTTTGATGGATTTCCTGTGTAAATTGAACAGAGATAGAAATCTAATAAACTAATATTTTCGTTTCTTACTATTTTTTAATGAAACTTAAGCCCGATTTCTTTGTAAAATATATAACATCTGATATTGACGTATACATTTATTTTTAAAAGCAATCATACTAGTCGGAAGCCTTCATTGTACAAATTTATTCATTTAAATCTTCAGTTTTCAATGCAATTGTAACTTCGTTTGCAATAAATTTCCATTGCAAGTACTATTTACCAGTAGTGGTACATCTTAAGTACTTTTATTAACAATATTGTTGCACAGTATCGATACTGAATGATTGTATATTTACTAATTTAATCATAGTTGTTATAAATAAAAAAATAGCCTTAGTTTATTGAGTGAAGTTTTCTTCGTCTAGAAGCAGTTATTTTAATAGAACAATTTCTTGTCCTGCAGGTATTTCTCGGTATGATATCTCACAAAATTAATTATATTTGCCAGCGAGTAATTATATCGACTCTAATACGTTTGTATTCATTCACTGAGAAAATTGTTAGAGCCATACTCTAGATTCTCGGTATAAATACACGGCTAGGGATTATTACAATTCTTGCGTCATAAAATCATTTTTGCGTGGTTTTATTTTAAACCTATTAAAAACTCATTGAATATTTTGTGTGTAGCTTATAAATGGGTTGTATAAAGAACTAGCGAAGATACGTTATAAGTACTCTCTAAATTAGTGACTGAGAAAAACGAAATAGAAAAACTGGAACACTAACAAAGTGTGATGTCACAGTTGTATACCGGAAACTGGCTCGTTGTGACCGGATCTGCTCCCGAGATTTTGCTTAAAACTGCATGTAGGCTTATGAAAAAAAAAAAAAAAAAACAATAACTCTTTTGACTTATTTAAGTAACTTAAAGACACTTTCCCATCTCAATGTGTATTTGACATAATTAAGTGTAAACAAATTATTGTCTAATTAATTTAGTAAAAAATTCTTGTCTGCGTTACTTTCTTATATTAGGTCAAACTTTGAACTCTTTTAAAATTTAATTGTAACATTAGTAACTTCCTGTTGTTTGTAATATACGCAATGTAACAATATCCTTATAATTTAATATTACAATTTACTTAACATCGGCCACATGGAATCCTCATTGCTTATCTGAAAAATCTAATCATGTATAATGATAGAAATGTTCTTCATAAAAAATGTTATGTTAGCGCATCATTATGCTGCACTCTGCCAAATATTTCGTAGTCATGGATACAGCTGTTAAGCATCAAATATAGATTATTCTAACAATGAATCAAAACTTAATGAGTTGAAGTAACTATGAATCAAAAAATTACTGTATATAAATTACGTTATTCTATTTTAAAAACGTAGATCATATAATAGTGATTTTAGTTTAACCTGTTCCTCCTTTATACAACCAAGCTCCGGCATTGTAAGTTACGGTCGCAGAGGCAAAGGTGATATGATGGGTTATGGTTGCAATATGGGTTAACCTAATATATGATCAACAAGCAAACGCATTATGGCGGAAAACGTATCAACGTATGCCAATCGTTTGTTTAAAGGCTGTGGTATGGTGCCGCTGACGCATTAGCTTGTTTATACAGTGTGTAGGAAGCAACATTGTGTTGTTCGTCCTCTAAAAGCTTTAAAAGGTAAGTCTTTGTAAACTTTTTAATCATACTAATTATTATGCTTATTTAGTCATTACGACGTTGCCTTTAGACTGTGTATAGATAGGATATAATATTAAACTACAAGTAAAATAGTTATTAATTTTATTTAGAACAAACAAATGTGTCACTTTTAAATATGTCGAAGGTGGTAATATGCGCAATAACTCGGGTGGCTGTATGGAATACAAAACTCTACTATCCAATATAATTACCATAGGTAGCACTGTAAAATGCTATCTATCAGGATGGATACAGTATAATTTATTCACTGATTATTTGACTATTTCATCGAAAATGTCAAACCTACAGCAGAAAAAATATTTCTGCTCATTCTGGATGGCAATAACACACATAATAAGTATATTGATATCGTCGACTTGCAAGAAACAATCATATTACAATTTTCATTTTGTCAACCCACACATATTAGAAAATGCAGCCGCTGGATAAAACATTTATAGAATCATTTAAGCATTACTAGATTGAGAACATTAGAAACTGGAAGGTTCTAGACCACCCAGTCCTTATAAAATAGCTGAGTTATTTTCAAAAGCCTAAAATGTTCCAAACTGGACAAATAGCTGTGAACGGGTTTAAGGTTAGCGGAATATATCCTTGCAACCAGAACGTATTTACAGACCTTGATTTTGGTACCTTCATTGCAGAAGTACTTGATATTAACAGTCCACTGCCACACCAAGCGTTAAAAACCTGGCTGAAACTGGTCCTTCAGGGATGACTTCATGTTCAGGGCAAGCGACGAAGGTTTCACCGAGTGAGATATGTCATATTCCAGTAAAATAATTATAAAGAAAGGACCTATGTTTGCAAAAGCAGCTTAGACTACGCCTTCACCTTACAAGATACGGTTGTAGAAAGCTATGAAAAAGGACAAAAAAAGCCGAGAAAGACAAACTTAAAGTTTAAAAACCTAAAAATGGGTTAAACAAATTTAATAAACTAAAGTTAGAGCTAGGACCACTGTCTCCAGAACAATCAAACAAAGTCAAATCTATAGATTCAGGAGATTTAGCACTAAACACGAAATTGGTGTTCAAGATCCAATGGATGGGGATGCTGCCTATTTTTTGTGACGAATTTTACTCAGAAGACTCGAAAGGAGAACTTGTAGATCAAGTATTTAATGTGTAAAATGTGGACACATAATAAATGTAATTGCAGCGAATTCAGTATAACACTTTTTGGTTATCAGTTTACAGCTGTTTAAAATTAAATAATTGCACTGATTTTATTTTATTATTAAAGCTTATTTATTGGTATCCTATGTAATCCAGATTTGTTATTTCACACTAGCTGTTACCCGTTGCTTCGCACGCAATTTTCCAAAACGAAGCCCTAATATTATTTAGTAAAATCACTTATGATGTAATATGATATGACACACTTTTATGTTGTTTTTAGATTCTACTCAAAAAAATAAGACATTTTTGCTTTTGAGAGTTTTTCAATATCTGTAATGGTTCAGGAGCTACGTGGACTGGAAGTTTTCATCATCAGTGGCATGAACTCTTCAAGCACGTTTAATCAATAATGTGGGTGTTCCATTAAAGATTTTAAAGTTGGCGACCATCTTCGTAAAATTTGAAATGTATATATATATATATATATATATATATATATATATATATATATATATATATATATATATATATATATATATATACATCAGAGAGTCTGCCTTATCCTGATGAAGAAAACACATTACACATATCTCGGAAATCTACTTCGGTCAAAAAGCACCTTTATCCATTCCTTGTCATATATTTCAGTTCTACGATATTTCCAGTACCATATTAGAGTTAGCCTTGTTGTTCTGACGAAGAAATAAATATATTCTTAAGTAGGACCGAGAAGCCTTCTGTGCTAAAAAAATGCCTACTTCAGATAATTTGTACAATGTCACAGTTTAGCTTGCTACATTGGCTCAATCATAATACTATATACGTTCGATTATTTAGTTCTTAAAAATCTACTTTGGTCAAAATCGTGTAAAATCGGCTTCTGTAACATACTTTTTTCTAAAATATTTCCAGAGGCATGTTGAGTTTGTCTTGTCCTGAAGAAGAAAATATACACACATAAGTAGGACTGAGAAACCTATTACGGCCTACATACGTTCTATCTATTTCCGGTATTAGGGGGAAATCCTTATTAAGTTTATGCAACATTGCAAAATAATAGTTATTAAAGTTTTGAGTTACACTTGTTTTTTTGGCTGTAGCCAGGGAAAGAATGAATCGTTGAGGCATTTTACAGTTCATTTCTCTGCCACAGTTTTTTCCAAAGCCACTGTTAAAATGCCATATCACAATGTCAAGGAAGCCCACCAGTTCAAAATACAGTTAAAAAGTACTCGTAAATTATGTGAAAACATTAGACAGTGTTATTGGGGTATCCTATAAAGTTTTTTTTTTTTTACTATCGGGTCCACACCCCCACAAACTGTCTCACAGCCTTTATTCCAATTCACAATGGATATGCACGTTTTATATCGTGGCTACTTTTTCCCTAACACAGGATGTGATTTTTTAATCTTGTTTTCTTGCTTTAATATTATCGGTTCACTACTATAAAACATACAACAATACAGAAGTAATTACAAACTCCAAAAGAGAAATCTAGCTGTTTAACGTAGTAACACAGTGAAACTTCTGAGTTTAATTGTTGTTCATAGTCAATAAATATTTCATTTAGAATCTTGTGATAATCAGAGGAAAATTTGTCCTTAGATTTTTTTATATATTACGGGGTTTAATAAGAAATAAAATATAAACAAAAAGTAACTCATACATATAGTCAAAATCACAGTTAGAAAGTAAATATCTACTGACAGATATTTATATTGCCAGTGGTTAGGGAGTGGCTAGGAAGGTAAACCGTTTCAGCGAGAGAGGTACAATCTACCCTTTGTGAGGAAACCCTCCAGCATAACAATTACTTGAAGTATGCTTGGTTTGTTCTCCTTAAATTCCTGGTAAACCATGCTGTCAATTCAATAGTCTTAGTTCATTTATTTTTATTTTTATACAAACTTAGTGGGGATTTCACTATGTATGCACCTATAAAATAATGTTTTGAGTTGTAAAATATGACAGGCTACTTACAGTCAATAAAGGTTTAGTATGAGATAGTTTATTACTTTCTAAAAGAATTCCACCACGATGAGATATTTCTTGACACTTTGGCTGTCTCAGCTTTTCAGTAATAAATAAGATACTAAGAGCAATATTACAACAGAATGTTACATAAATACAAAGTCTGCCAAAGTAAATATTTTTAAAATATCTATATAAGAAGAGAATGAAATCAAAATTTAAAAGGCAATTAACTAAAAACATGTTAGGTTAAAAATTACTGATAGTATATTTAGAACATCATGTTTCATACAGTACAAAAGATGAGAGATATTTAATACATAAAGGAGGGAATTATCAAAATATATGCCAATGTATTACTATAATTGTATTACATTGCTACAGGTATGATGTATTATAAAGATAAAAAGAATGTTAAAAATTCCATTCTAGTATGTTTTAATTGTCTTGTTGTTGTATATTTAAGAACATGTTGAATATGTTAGATCCGGTCAGAAGGACCCAAAATTATGTTAGGAGATGCGGCTTGGCGGACCGCAATTATATTCGAAGGACCAGTAAAATGTCTAAATTTTTAAAACTCATACTTCGATAGCTGAGCAGGTGGAGCCCATACGTTGATTTTCTAAGAATAACTATTAGTCGAATGGGAAAAATAAAAATACGAAATGAGATCACAAAACATAGTATTAGAAAAAAAGGCACACAATTAAAGCAAAAATACAGGTGTTAAAATGATTTTCGTTTTCTATTAAAATTTACAAAAATGTCCAAATTAGTTGAGGATTTTCAATCTTTGTTCAGAATAGAATTGTCTTTAGTTGCGAAGGACCATGATAAGAATGATGAAACACTGTTACCTTGCACCGTCCATTGTCTGACACCCCGACACACATGAAGTTGGGTTGATTGTAGTTCGACCTGGATTGCTTCCAAGGAACGTTGAGCAGGGGGAGTCCTTGTTGATGGATGAAGATTCCACCTTCACTTGACACTGCTTTCGGTTCACTCACGAACGTTGTGACAAAGTTACTTTTGGCTCGTTAACCAAATAATGTCCGGCAAGGGGACTGTTAATTGCCATAGAACGGCTTACGGTTCACAAGAGACAAGACAAGGGGGCACGGCCCGAACTTGGTTAAAGCTGGTGTTGACGTACAACCTAGCGAGACGGAGTCTTTAGAAGATCTGGAGAGATGCCTTGGGGACCTTTTCTTGTCCGGCGGCCTGGACGCCTGATTGGTCGACAGAAGTCACCTCATACCACGTGACAATCGGACCACTATAGATTTGGAATGCAGGTGTGTGTGTGTGTGTGTGTGTGTGTGTGTGTGTGTGTGTGTGTGTGTGTGTGTGTGTGTGTGTGTGTGTGTGTGTGTGTGTGTGTGTGTGTGTAAGGATAAGTGGATATAGATGGCTTATAATAAAAATGGTATCGAACAATGGTGGGCAAAGAGCATTTCTAAATAACATACAATTCTGGTTATTAGTAAAAAGACTATATTAAGGCGTAAAATTTGATTCATTATTATAACTAAATATGAAAACCTAACAGAATATGTATATTATGTATATTATTTTATATGTACATAATGTAAATATATGTATATTATGTAATGTATTAGGTTTTAAACTGCTATACTAATAACAGTTAAAACATTTTTTTAAACAGCCATCAGAATTAAACCAAACCCTATTTCATATTATAAAATGTACGTACTGATAAGCTTAATATAATTATTTATGAGGTGGCTTAATAATATTATTATCAATAACGTGGATTTTGGATAAGTACTTTTAAGAAAAACTTTTCTTTTTATTATATTTTGGTTTATTGTATCTATTATGTGTCAAAAAACTAATTTTAGGAAAAGAATGAAATTAAAAATAAAAATATAATATAAATAAAAATTATGTAATAATATTATAAATTATTACAAACATTAAAGGGTCTTGGAGCAATGGGACAAATTTAAAGTTTGTATTTAGTAAATTAACATCTTTTAATATTATTTTATTTCTTTGGACACATGTTATTATTGTAAAAGTGTGTTTTTAATAACTGATGGCCTAGTTAATAGCTATCTCCAAATTTACCTTAAGCTCATTATTAGCATTACTCATTAGAATTGAAGAATGAGTGATGTTATAGTAGTATTTTTTGGTATAATAAACATTTATTTAAGTTAACTGTCTACAGAAAGCAAGCTTCCATCTAAATAGTAATCGAGAGGCAGTAGTTAGCATACAGACGAACTAGAGCAGAGTGGGCTAATCATTAGTGACCTGAGCAAGACTTACCGTTCTCTCTTGTCTTGGGAATAGTAATGTAACAGTTGCATAGTAATCTTCATTTCCATACTGGAAAACTCCTCAATACTTTGCAACAGGCAGTATACAGACAGTTAGCATACAGCTGGGCTGGAGCAGAGTGGGCTAATTATTAGTGACCTGAGAGAAATTTACTGTTCTATCTTGTCTTGGGAATGGTAATGTAACAGTTGCATAGTAATCTTCCTCTGCATTCTGGAATAACTTCTCAATATTTTGCAAACAGGCCATAGACAGTCTCCAGTTAACAAACAGATGGGCTGGAACACAGTGGGCCAACTGTTCCATTAGTGACCTGAGTGACACTTACGTCTATCTTTGTCTAAAAAATAATAGTAATAATATATATTTTCAATCTTGGAAAATTTCTTAATACTTAAACTGTAACAGACTTTATTATTATGAAAACAGCCTTTTAAGATTATTAAATGTATTCATTTCATATCAAAGGTAAACACTAATGTTTGTGTTGAATGACTAATTATATGTACACAGTAATTTTTAATTATAAATTTAACTTATGGGAATAATAATAGTTACCATTATACTTTTAGTACCTGTGTAATGCATTAGCAGTTTATTTTTTAATTTAAATATCTTAAACTACATATTGCTTTTAAATAATCCGTTTGTTTAATTTAAATTAAAGAGTTATTACAATTTTATGTTGCTGATAAACTTTTTATGTAAAACGATTAGCTATTATTGTTTCTTAAATATATTAATGTTAACATGTTTGTATTTTGATCTTAATTATTTTACTATGCAGCAGTATTTTGATAATTTAGTTAACTATATTTGTTTTATCAGTCTTATATTTTCTTAACAACAAATATTTATTTTAACGGTAAAATATAAGAAATTTATATCTAAAGTAACATGTCGTTTAGTATAAGAAATTTGATATTCTTTTCAAGAGTAACATTTATGACACGAAATATGCTCGTATGTATTCCCACTTTTATTTTATTTCGTTTTCTTCCTCGTGACAAAACAATTGTCACGTAGTGAATAGTAGGTAAAATCCAAACGATATAATTAAAGGTAAATGCATTTTAACACATCTTATATTTTAAACGATTAGAAGATTTTAGTCAAACGTTTAGATGAAAACCCTACAAAGGAAGCAGTTATTAAAGAACGGGTCCAGATTGCGGAAGCACAACAATTGTGCGTCAGCTGGAAGGAAATACGATTACAACAAAGGGTTTATGGAGCTCAGATGCCTTTTTGTGACTGAATAGTTCTTGAAGTCCTTTGTCATTGAGCTTCCACGGAGACACTGCACGCTGATGTAGGAACACTTGAATTGAAAATGTTTACTCACTAAATAAATGAACTTAAAATGTAATTTATATCTTATTTAAGGAAAACACAAAACTATTTCTTTCCATTTAAGACATCTTCGTCATAGGAACCAGTTTTTTTTTTCGTGAAGTATTATTTTTTATACGAAGATAATATTTATATTTACGTTATTAATAGTATTTAATTATATTTGTACAGAAGTGGTTCTTAAAATTACAGGCAAAATGGAAATCTTGGCTGTAGTAAAAGTTTAAAATGAAATTTTAGTATGTTAACTAACATTTTAAACATTTAATTTATGAACAACTTACATGAATTCAGAAATTCATTAGGACGTACATTCATAAACAACTCGGGCACGAGAGCATTTTGTTATGATTTTGTAAGTATGGAAATATGTACTCTTTGAAGCAGTGTATCCATAAGACTGTTTTGTGTACGTGAGTTTGATATAAGGTATCTTTATATTTAAATGATACGCATTTATTACTGAACGTTTAGTGAAGACTTTCACGCCACCTTCTGATAAACGAAATCTGATTTAGTTCTATATGTATGCATGATAACTTTGAGCAATTTTGCCTAAATCTATTGCCTATATATTAGGATCGAAAATCGCATACATTGGTCTATTGATTGGGTTTTTCCATTTATATCTTGTCCAGAGTGTTCTGTTAGATTTATGGTATCGGTAACAATTTCAGTAACGATAAAGGCACAGAATAAAGACATTAAAATGAAAGAACGCTGTAAAAATTAACTATATGCTATTTCCAACTAAATTCTTAACGCCATGAATAGGTACTTAATTCAATAGGTATAGGTCATGTACTTAATTGAATAGGTTTCCTTTGTACAAAATAAAATATGTTAGTTAAACACAATGTCATCTTCAGACAAAGCTAATCGGTAGTTTTTTTACTGTGTTATGCGGACTGGATTACTGAATTATTTTGTTATGTTACTCGTCTTTTTATTTGTCTTTCAAATACAGATATTTCATCGTTTTTGAGCTGAAATTACAAAGAACTATAGTTTGTAAATTTATACCACACTCTCGTATATATTTTGTGTGTTTGGATTAGTGTTCTTAAAACGAAGAGAATACCAGCTGCCACATGAAAAGCATTAGATATTAGTCACTTTATAATGCAGTATTATGCATTTGTATGATATTGCTGACGCAAGAGAATTAAATTTGTGTCTATTTTGTACAGAAAAATGTAATAAAAAATTGTGAAATCAAAGTTTTTCCCTTAAAGCATATTCGAGTACTAAATATTAGACGCTACGAACGATTCTTTCCCATCAGCTGGGGACATCAGAGTTCTGTGTCATTGTGTGCCTCCTACAATATGCACGATAACTGTCGATCGAGATGAATTAAAGAGTTGAATAAAGAATGTAAACTTTATCTTTGCCACGTCTAAATGAAAATTTAAAATGATAATAACCGATTGAATAGAAATCACTTTTTAGGTAAGGATGTTGTGTGTTATAGGGCGAACGCAAATCTGCCTATGCTAACCCAAAAATTGGTACGTATTTAATCTCGTAAATTTGAAATGTTTTCATTAAGAAACTATCAAAATAAATATGTTATGTGTTTTCTTATTTATTTATGACAACATCTAGGGAACATTTTTCTCCAGCTAGTCAATGGAGGAATAACACTAATCGTACCGTATAATGTTAAATAAAACAAATAATTGCAACAGTACACTTCTCGCTAGATTCTCCACTTTTAGATAAAATAACCAAGGTCTAAAGAAGCTTGGGATTGTGGTACACTTCGGTGGTTGGGCCTGAATCAGCCATTGTTCCTGTGGTAATTACACAGTCTGAAGTGAATACTCCTCCCTTACCACCCTCCCCCACAAACACACCATACAGCCAACACCGCACTGTGTCTCCGTTGAGATTCACATCCATGAATCTCTCAGGCAAACGTGACCTTCTTATATTAGTTCATGCTCCTCTTTCTAACAAATTCAGGTACTATTTTATTTAATGAAATATAAAAGGACAACTTTGATTTGCTACTAGATGTTATCAGCGATCCCGAACATAATTTCCAAAAACGAAGTCTGTTACCTTTTCATTGGAAGCTCCTTTTATTGTATACGATGGAGCCGCAAGGTATTTTTTAACTGAAATAAGCATCTATCATATTAATTTATACATTTAAAATTATTAGAAACTAAGAAAAATAGAAACTGGCTCTTACACCAGATTTTTACATGGGTTTAGGAGCATTTTCTCTAGAATAAATTATATTTTAAACACACATTGAAGTTTGCTTTGTTACCCCGATAAATTATATACATATGTAGGCCCCCAAAACGTACAACAGTTACAATACCACGAATTTCGGTCTTTACAATCTACATTCAGTCTAAATTATATTCAGTTCAATTTATGAAGTTACACATGGAAATAAAAAATATGTATATATCCCAATAATATCGTAAGTACGAAAGGGACCTCGTTTGGGTTTTCTTTCACGCGTAAGCTATCCAAACGTTTTTAATGAAATTTTACATAGATGTTACTAAGGTCCCTAGTATGAGTATAGGCCTATTCTTGTGTTGAAAACCTCTCTGCACTACCCCCACTGGACTGTAAAGTTGTATAAAATTTAATATTTGTCAAAATAATAAAATGACAAAATATTAGTTAAAAAAACCTGCTTAATGTAATCAATATTTCTTTGTAAAAACGGTTTTATGCCAGCTGAAACATATTTGAATTTAATTTTAACGACTTTTTTTCAAATGTTTTTTACATTTAAAGAGTGTGAGCATAGAGTAAGCTTCATAACAAAAATGAAGATAAACTTTAGTAACAAAAACTGAAACAAATAATACAATTATATACACATATATATTTAAATTGTTTTATTGATCTTTCTCTATTACAGATAGAAAACTCCCTTAATCAGAAACTTTTAGTAGGCTATAATCATCTAATGATACAAAATAAAACCTTCTAACCCACACGAACTCAATATTAAAAATTGTAACAATATTTATTTTATGAAGTCTTAAAAAAATTCTTTTGAGTTCACCAAAAAGCATCATTACTCTTCAACTTCAAAACTAGAATTAGTTATATACTAACTAAACTGACGCAAGAGGTGTTCTAGGTGGGTTATTTTGCAGTGACCATCACTGCCTATAAGTAAGAGCCTTCCGATGTCCCTCTTTTAAAGCTACGAAATAATTTAATTTTATACAAATTATTCATAAAAGAATTAAGTCAGGAATGTTCCTGTATAACATTAGAACCGAGAGGTATATTCACACTCATGTCCGGAAACTGAATCCATGTTACCGGAAGTTGTTTTGAGATGGTGTCACACCCGGTGCACTGTATCTCATTATCTTACATGTTAAGCTTGAGGAATATTTCTAACGTCAAAACACTCACGCTATATTGTTTAATTATTTGTATTATTGATAATAAATTTTATTTTCCATTATTCTAAATATTCGCTTACAAGCATTAACTAATATACAGCAAGTTTGTCTAAATTCTTTAATGAACGTTTTAGCTTGTAACAATGTACCTCTCAATCACAAAAACTCCTTATGTAACTTGTTATCACTCAATATAATGCACGAAAACTACACGACGAGTAACATAAATAGCTAAATAGTTAATATCAGTAATATAAATAGTCACAATGTCTATCTCTTTACCAGGGAATTGGAAGGCCAATGGCTCCCTTTACAGAGCTCCTAAATTGTGAAGAATATCCATTCATTCTTAACATTTAAATGTACTACACTTCCCAAGACATTCTAAAATAGTGTTGGATGAAGCATAATATATACAATACTATGAGACCAAATATAACAAATAAACTTCGCGTGAGATTGAACTGAAACTATTTTTTTTATTTATCGAATCCTTAAAAACCTCTAAGAGGAGCGGATGAGATAGTTGTAGAACTAGAGTTCTATAACACCACGAGAGCTCTTGCGGTCCAAGAACATGTACTAGGATGACCGGGGAGCGACTGCCATGATGGAAGTTTGGGCTGGCGTAAGTTTTAATTTTTAATATAAGAATGCAATAACCGGCCTACAGCAAGCCCTTGTGTCCCTTGGCGAACATAACATTAATAGTAAATCATTGGTTTTCACAACATAAATTTGATCTTAAATATAATACACTTATTTAATTGGACTAATAGGGTGGAGCAAGTACTTTTGGTGATTCAATGTTTATTGAAATTAAAATCACATATTGCCATTTATACAAATTGCATTAATGTCAACAAAAGTTGTTTGACAGTTATTTGGTCTTCTAGTCATATATTAGTTTGCTTGTATAAACATATGTGACAGATCAGGCCAAATAAAAAGTAATTGAATTGTAAAAAGTGAGGGCCATGTGTTGTTATGGTAACACATTCACTTGGCAAGGGAAAGATACGGGTTAGAGCCTCGGTGGAGCAAGTATGTTTTATGATTTAATGTTTATTGAAATTTTATAAATAAATAGATATATATATATATATTTATATCTATTTATAACTCTAGGGAATTCAAAAGTAACGTAACAGGTTTAACTTATCCCATCATTGGCAAAGTAAACTGTGACTCTAAGAATGTAATTTGCCAAATTAATTGTAAATTTTGTAACAAACAGTACATTGGACAAACATCTAACCACCTTAGAGTCAGAATAACAGGGCACAGATTTGATATTTTCCATAAAGACAAGGAGTAGCCATTGGCCAAACATGCTGCTGAGCACAAACAAGACAAAAGTGAGGAATGTTATAGCCTTAAAGGAATTAATAAGGTCTTCCCCTGTCCTGAAGAAAATTTAAATAGATTAAAATTAAAAAATCTGGAACAAGCACATCAATGACTTTTAAAATCAAAATACCCAAATGGTCTAAATTTAAGATAAATTTAACTTTTCCAAATTTCCAACTGTGCCATTAATGATATATCAGCTGGGGTTTTGAATGTTTCAGTTGCGTATTTACATTTTTGGTTAATTTGTTTGCTGTGTTTCTTGTTTTCTTCATATTTATATTATGCTTCCTGAAGATGTAGGTATTAAATCCCACGAAATATATAGAAGCCTTATTATCTTTGTTTTTTCATTTCAATAAGTGAAATAGTATATATATATATATATATATATATATATATATATACATATTAGGACATTAATTACTAACAGTCTATGAATACTGTTTTTCATGTTCAACTGTCAAATGCATAGCTGGCTCCGGTCACCAACGTTAGAATTTTAGACTATAGAGACTTCTATTATCTCAACCCTTAAAGAATTCCAAATGAATTCATTAGTTAGCGGTATTATGTATTAATAACTGCACTGATTATATTATTTCCACTTACCACCTACTTTAAGTAGATCTAAAATATTAAACAGTTATAGCACGAACACAACCGTTAATATTTGCTATTTCCGTTGGATAATTCAATATATTTCTCTTAAATCAACATTATTAAGTACTAAAGACCTAGGTATCAATCACTATAAAATTTACTTACATTCGAATATAATTTGTTTTTAATTTTTTGGAACTCTGTGCAAGACAGAAACCTAACTGACATTATTTAGCTTCAGTTTTTGAGAACATTCCTTTATAATGGGGAAGTATAGAAAAAATTAATATTATATAATTTTTTTATACACAATAGCGACACATCATAAATAAATAAGCGATAGTGTTGTAAATTCTGATATAATCTTGTCGTATTGTGATGAGACAGTTATCGCTTTACGGAGGAACAATAGAGATGTAAGAATCGCATTAAGTGATTACGGCTATGCAGGAGAAGTACAAATTGCTGCATTACCATATAGATTGCAGTAAACCTTGCAGCAAAAGGAAGCCATTATATTGAGTCTTGGATTGATAGCTGTAACAGTTCTTGACTTCACTGACATTAATGGCGTATCTTCGTTTCTATGTTGCAGTTGGGAACTGAATATTTTTGTAAAAGTTACTGAATTTACAGCTTTAACAGTTCTTGAATTGTACACACAGTAATGGGATATCTTTGTCTTATATTACTGTTCGGAGCTGCATACACTTGGGGAAATTACTGGAATGATCAGTTTTTGATTTGTACTAACAATAATGACGTACCTTTGACGTCATGTTAATGTTGGGAACTGAATTGATTTATGGAATTTGCAGACTTGATATCTGTAACAGAGCTTGACATCTTCTGAAAGTAATAGCTTATCTTTGCCCATATGTTACTGGTAGGAGGTGAATAGATTTGTGCAAGAAGCTTTAATATTAAGACAGAGGCCAAAATATTAGAATAATCTTTTATAGTTTTTACATTTAATAAACATTTTAAATATATCTTATATTCATAGCTTACCTGTAAGATTTTACTTTTTTAAAGTACTTATAATGTATTAATTTAATTTGTATTGATGTAATGTAATTTGCTATTCAAATTGAGTTTAATAAAAAAACCCTGATTTAATAGAGGAGACAATACATGCACTCGAGTTTTAAACTGAAAAAAATTTATAAAACTAGAATAAATGTTTTTTATTTTACGTAATTGTTAGGAATAAATCTAGCCCTCTTTGTAGTGTCATTTTCCCAAAGTATCGTCACGAAAATTTGGTTCAAATATACGATTTGAGGTAAGTTATCAAAATGATACATACGTGATTTAGGCTAAATGCCTCATATATAAAATTATTTATGTTTTTAGTTTTTATTTTTCAGTTTTTGTTTTATTGGTTATAAGAAAATTATTTAGAGTAGGATTTGTCAATATAAATATGACATTTGTCCTTAGTGTATACTCTTCAATCTATTGCACAACTTTCAACTGTAAGACTTAACTCAAATCTAAATCCTTTTAAGATGTTATGCTATAAAATAATAATGTGAATTGTACTTGATGTACTGTAATTATTTATTAAAAGTGTGTTTAGTCAAAAACTCGATTTACTACTCGAGAGAAAAACGTTCTCTCAATTTTTTTAAACGGTCAAAAATACATTTAAATAAAATAAATATTTTTATCTTTAAAAAAAAAACTAGAACTTCTTGAGGAGAATTCCGTTACATATCGTTACGAAATATAGACGATACTTCACAAACAATGTTAAAGAATAATAAAAATGTGGCTCAGACTGATGTGTTTATAACTAAAATTATTTTTGGTTTAATTTTGCATATTTTTCAGTTTTTTTATGGTTTTTTTTTTTTGTTTATTTGGTTATGAGTAAGACAACAATTTTTAGAGAATTATTTGTCAATATAAATATGAAGTTTGGCGTAATAAGTGTAAAATCATCAGTTTATTGTGAACTTTCTTTAGGAAAACTAACTTAAATTCCAATCATTTTATCATGAACTATTTTAAAATCTAAATTAAAGTCTCTTAATCGCAATATTCATTTGCTGTGTTTTATAGGCGACAAAAAGTTTGCTAACGATCACAATCCAGAAAATAATGATGAAATCACATTGTTACTACATAGAGTACAAAGTTTCTTTTAAGTACTGGTCTGAATAAGTAGTTCTTTTAGTCACAATACTGTAAAATATATAGTGTTATTAACGAGGAAATGATGAAATATCTGAATGGAAAGTTTAGTAATTTTTAACAAAAACATAATTAAATTATTTTTACATCCTCAAGGGAAATCAATACAAAGAACTATGAAATTACTTCATCTAAGATTACTTTGGAATATAAAGCACTCTGAAATATAAAAGGTTATAACGGTTCTATGACATAATTACATTTCTATTATTTTTAGAGTTCTCATTGTGTTATGTTTCAATAAATATTCTTCATTTCTCGTACTGTATTAAATGCATAGTTTATAGAAGACGTTATATTGAAATATATCTCAACAAAAATTATTACATGGGTAAATTTTGAAATTTGCATTATGTTAATAGCATAAACATCTTAAAGCTTACTTTTAGGATCAGGTGAAAGCATATTCATCACTCTTCATACATTTGTTTTATATTCTTACGCTCGCACCTTAAAAAATAAAATATATTAACAGTCAAAGTATTACTATTAAACGTTGATTTTTTTTGTAACCAATTGTTTTATAAGGGTTGTCAATTAAGTGTGAAACCAGCTTTCTCATTCTTGAAAGATTACTGATTAAGCAGGCTTATGTGGTAGAGTTAAATAATTTAATACTGAAATGTGGACATTTTCAAGTGACCTTCTGGTTTTCTTTAAACCAAGGGGACACCTCTCAGGGGAAACTTAATATTTTTAAAACTAGCGTAAATCCAGTAGTATATCAAATTAAAGGGTAAAACACATCGCTGTAAACCGGACCTTAAAAATAAATCTAGAATAGATGGATGCAGTTAATTTTGTTTGCATGTTTACAAATTATCCTATGACAAATTAAAAGTACTGTTTTATGTACTGACCTTTTATCAAACAAAACGTTCCAAATTTTTTATAGCAGTGTTCCAATCAGTTTTAAAAGCTTTACATAGCGTTATAGATATGTTAACGAGAAACATATCGATGTAGTCCTATCTGAATTCTAAGTTGAGTCAAATCTAGAGGCTTGGTTTAATAGACAATCTTTGCTGTAACCAAAGGCAAAATATTTAGGAAGTGATAAGTCATGAGATTGATAATATCTATTGCTCAAAGTATTTAAATCCAATTTTTTTAGAAATAAAGAATTTAAAATTATAGAACGAGGTTTTACGCTTAAATAAATCTGATGAACTTAAAAGTTACAAGCTAACATTGGCCTTTAGAAAAATAAACTCAAACTACTTATATCAATTTGATCAGAATTTGGTTTGCAACCAATTTTAAATACATTGAATGATTTTCTTGGGTTGAGAAATAGCATTAAGATATTTACTGAGAGTTAATTTCATATTATTTTATAGTATATAATTAATTTCCTTAATTGGTCTGTATGTTTAATTCAAAATCAATAGCTATAAGATTTTATATTTTACAAAATTTTGTTTCTGTTTGTCCAAACATTATCGATATTAATAAACACTCTATTACTTAGTTCTTATAATGCTATCAGGATGATACTTATAATTTTTGGATTGCGTCTCCAATATTAAAACGTTAAAATCATTATCGTGAAAAATTTAAATGAGCTATTATAAATTATTAAATTGTCATAAATTATTCATGCTTGATGCAGAATATAATGGTTTGTTGCTTACATTTTCAGAGGAAATACTGGGCATTTAGATTCAGTCCCCTTTGATGTAACGTAAAATACTCTTGTATTACTTTAATTTGCTTTCATTGATATTTGAAAGAACTTATATAACATACCACGTGGTTTGATTCGTGATAATTAAGGAAGCAAATAAATGCTGACGAAATGCTTTAGAATTGTTTGGTGTAAAGGCCAACTCAACGGTAGGCGTCAAAAAAATATTAAAGAAAACAAAATTTCATGAATAAAGGTAGGACGAGTTGTACGTCAATAACACAAGTATTTGCCTGAGGGTACACGGGATTATACTAATAATAACCCTATCACTGCATAGAACAACACATTTACACATAGAAACAAACTTAGATAAGTCAATCTTTTCTTTTAAGTATTCGTATGTTTCCAACATTTATCATCTCCCGTCATCAATAAAAAAACTTTGAACTACGAACTAGTGGAATTAAAATGTTTTACGATTTACTAATTACTAGTTTCTTAAATTTAGTTCAAATTCATAGCAGTTTGTACTCTTAGGTGCCTCTACTAGATCAAACTTTTGTGACCGGATGTTATTGTGGTTCACCAACATTAATGCATAAAACACCTCACATAAATAGCCCAGGCATCACTTTATTTTCATAAATTATATAATTAACTAGAGGCCCCGTACCTATAGCACTCTGCTGTAATCCGCATAAATACATTCTAGGTGAATGAGGAGCCAATCACATTCTTAATGAGATTGACCGAAGAAGAAAAGTAATCTAAATCGAACCTTAAGTTAAACAGGAGTGAGACTCATTTTTGTCAATCAACCAACCACGCCAATTTCCGAGTAGTTCGTTGGTTACTTTATACCTCCTAGTTTTCCTAATAATGAGCTTTTACATAATGTGTCTTTCTAAGGAGAAGTGGATTTTGCACACCAAAGAGACTATACAGGACACCTACACGCTTTATAGGCATCATTCAACTCATATTTACCAATAAAGTGACAAGTACAATCTTGAAAACCGACATATATAAAAGCTAGTTTTGTTAGAAAAAGATATGTTTAATAAATTATAATATTGGAAAAGAAAAAACTGATGTTACTGTAGGCCAGAGAAAACCGTATTAGGCCTTATACGTCATCTCTCAATATTAACATTAAGACTGCCCAAACTTTACATATCATAATAGTTTTACTAAGACTTTAGTATGACAGACGTTAACTTAAAAACAAATACAAGGTTAGTAAGAGTAAAGTGACGCTCCAGCCCAGCAGGCGGCTACTAACCACAACCACTGTGACGTGATCATGGTAGACGACAGCATCGCGTCCGCCCTGGAAACCGTAACCTTGTATCGTATCTCTGGTCACTTATTTAAGTACTAAATTCACAGTGTAAATAAAAACTGTTATAAATCAATTTATAAAATTAGTAGAAAAGTTATATTTATAAGAAAATAATAACATATTTTTAACATTACGTGCCACTATTATTCTAAATTAATATCTAAAACTGCCGAAGTAAATTCTATAAAAACCAAGGTTTCAATCACTTTGCTTCTAATATAGTATCAAGGATTCTAATATTAATAAAAGGAGTTTTTGAGAGTAACAGCTGCGCCGTTCCAAACTCCGCAGTAGGAGACGATTGCTCAGCATATTGGTATTTGAAAATGAGTTAATGATATACATTGGGAAATATACTAATTATTAAAAAAATTCTGTATTATTATTTCAAACTGAATGAAACAAAATAGAGTTGTAAGTGTTATAGTAAATTTGGTACAGCTATAAAACATTTTGTTTTAACTTCTTTTTTTTACTTAGCTTACAGATAGTACTCAACAAAATGAGGCTTTCTATTGTATATTTTTAGCTCAGCAAAACACAAACTTTATTTCAAACTTCAGTTTACCATCCCTAAGTGAAAATTATATATTACAAATAATGAAAGCTCAGTCGTTAAAAAATGAAATACTATATCATTTAGTGACATTTCTTGTTACCTGAAACTTTATTTTTTCTAACTGAACATGGACTCCGACTTCAAGCCCACTGGCTTAAAGTTCTGAGCTAGCTAATGACTTTGATAAAGTACATAGAGGATATTTCCGTTAGCTTTGCACCAACAACCATCAGCACAAAAGATTTTGGATAGTTTTATTTCAAAAATGACAAAAAAGCAAAACACAGCAAAATGTAGTAATATTTTATTAAATATTTTGATATAATTGGCGAAAATTCAGTATAATGAAAGAAGCATGGGTGCCATAGTTCACATATATGAATGGGGTTAACGTCTTTAACTATAACTAAACTTAGGGTCTTGGCAGAACCATTCAAATCGTGTTACAACACAGCACATAAATCAAGGTTATTCTTTCACAATTTATTCTGTCGAGTTTAAAATGGTTCATTGATACAATATGCTTTATTAACCGTAATTAAAATGCAGTTATATTTGATAACTGTTAATTTTTTATCGTTGATTGACACAAAGGGGAGACAAAACTATATTTTGCTGCAAATGTTAAAACAATTATTTGTCTTTCCCCTCTTAATCCTCTACGTCTGCGCATTTCACCGCAAGACTAAAAACAATTGTTTGTTTACTTACTAACACCGCAGGCATTTGGGTTAGCCCAATGATGGATGACAGTCATTGCGTTTATTGCACAAACTCACAGATGAGTATGAAAAGTGAACAGGAGCATTGTTTTAATGAAGAACTCAATTACCACTTGGCCACACCTCAGGTATCTTTCTTCTTACAGCATTACGCAATAGTCATAGGGTTTTAAGACAAACAAAACGATTCATTGTCTGACCTTGTGAAAGGGATTCATAGCAGAAAACACCTCTATAGTAAAAGAAAACCGTAAGCTTGATCTTCACGTTTTGGAGAGCGTTTAAATGTCCATAGTGGTCATTGGGCTATTATTTCCACGTCATAACCAAAAACTCATATCTCCTCCCCCGTAATGACGTTTTAAGAATCTCTCGTCGTCATTCACAAACTTCAAACCTCTTGTACCACTAATAACAACATAATCGACTTCAAAATTCTTAACCAAAAGCATCTTGTAACATCACAAATGTTTCAGCCAAAGCTCTGATCAGTTTCGCATTTAACTTCACACAATCACGAAGATCTTATTCCACATTCTTTTTCATTAAACATGAAATAGGCGAAACCTATCAAACTAACTTCAAACAAACTTGGCTTATTTTCTTTTTAGTGACGTTTTGAGTGATATAAGACAACATTTACATTACTGCTGAGTCAGACAATACACTGCTGACAACCGCTTTTACATGCGACATGTTAGTCTAATACATATAATACTATATGAAATGAACATATACCCATTTATACTATTTTTATTTTACAATTGAAAATCAAACCATTTAACCATATACATTTCCAATTGAAGTTATTACAAAGCCATCTGCATTGTTAAATGATAGCGAATTGCCTCGAGTGTAATAAATTTATGATTTTGTAAACATAATTTTGTAACTCACAAAGAGGCGTTGTCCTCCAATAAATTCACATATCTTTTCAAGTTAGTGGTAATATGTTTTTTTTAACTAAATAGACGTCTTAATTTTATTCTTTATTGTAATTAAGTTTATAATCAGCTTTGATACAGAGTCAACGTGGAATATTTGAACCTTTCCGAAGTGTTCTATTTAAGTGAAACTTTCCGAAGTTTTTAGTCACCTACTGATCAAACTTTTAGCTCACAAACTTTATCAGCATAATGTTTGTTTTTAATATGGCTCAGTTAAAACTGAAAATGGACTTAGTTTTAATTACCATGGCTTTTACTGTGATACTTTTTTGACATGGAATACTATTCTTGTATAACTAAATTTAATTTATTTTAAATGTACCTCATAGCAATAAAACCTTTTTGGAAATTTCACCAGTATTTCTCCAGGACAGAAGTATAAAAAAAATTATTTCTGATGGAATTGTATTTGTATTTATTCATACTAGCCACGGCCATCATGAAAGCCGTGCCCATTGCAATTTTTAAACTAATATATATATATATATATATATATATATATATATATATATAAATTAAATGCCTATTTGGACAATAACTTAATTTTCAACATTTATACAGGTATACATCAGGATGTTGTGAAGATCCGATTCTAACACGCATATAATAATAAAAAGCCAGAAACGTCATAATATACTTTTTGGCTCCAGAAAAAGAATGAATATTTAAATCCTAGAATAGTTGTGTTTTTAGTTTTTTTAACTTATAATATTGAAAAAATGTACACCCTATCATCTTATAAAATTATCTATCGTCAATAAACAAAGGAAGGATGTATACTCACTTCCATAATAATAAATCCTTAATTCTGTATGTCCACTATAAATGTAAATCAATAATATATTATTTGCCATCGTTCAGTGAAACAAGAAAACAGTGTTTTCTTGTTTCACTGAACGATGGCAAATGTCCGGAAAAGTCCTGTTTCCTTCACAATCCTTCCATCGTCAAAAATAACCTTCAAACAAAGAAATATATTATTAGAGCATAATGATCAAATTCAATGGCTTAACAAACTTTTCGAAATACCCGTAAAAATTTATACATAATAAAATGTTATTATTCTGAATAATAAACATAATCTATGATAATAAACCGTATATTTCAATATGAGATTTTTGAATAAGGATTTAAATGAAGTAGCTGTAGGTGAGCAATCCACCGCATGCAGTATAAAATGTTTATGGAAGAGTGTCCACCTGCCATAGAACAAAATATAAACAGCCAGTGACTGCTCGATATTGGTTATACACAAACAAATTGTTTCATGAATATACTCACACTGTTGGTTGGCGATTCCACATTGTTAGTCAAACCTAGAAACATTATTTGCACTATTCCCTACAATTCATTATTAACGCTTTGGATAGAAGTATTAAAAAACAATAAAATAATTCCCAAACGCTCATTCACGCTGTTAATGTCACTTTTAATCTAAGTAATCATAAGATAAGAGTAATGTTATGTATGTTATGTTATGTTAAGAGTAATAATACGTAATGTTTCATACATATATCTGTTATATTCTGAAATTTACATTTACTATGTAAAAATAATATGTGATAATTAAAATTTTACAATGAATACTCATGTTTTAATCACAGACGCTTCTTTCTTAAATATTTCCATATTATATAGTATAATTTCAAAACCAATTTATTCGCTAATAAAAAAATGTAATTTATTTTATTACGTATCTAGGTTTTTTAATAATCAGTCATGTAATCACAAACAGATTAATACTATAATAAGGCACTATTTGTGTTATGAGGGAAAAAGTTTTTCCTTGTCAGTCAAAATTAGATGTTTGAATACTCTTGATGAGGCTAAGGTTGGTATTCTGTTGGACAAAAACTTTTACTCTGGGTTAAATTATTTCATCCGGTCCAAAGATTAAAGAATACTCCGTCTAAGTACTGAATAAGATGTTTCAATTGTAAACAGTAATTTTTATTTACTATTCATTCGACACAACCACACCTTTGGCCATAAACTGATGTACCCATTCTTTTTGTAGCACAATTGACTAGCTAATTTTATTGCAAGATAGTTTTTTAAGCGCTTCTTAATTTTATATCGCACATTTCTAATATAACACGGCGTAAGAGATCTCATTATTTACGGATATAGTAAACAAATAAACGGGTACCTAAACCATAAATATGAATTGCAATGTTTATGCTGCTTATATACAGTTAATGCGATTGTAAAGCATATTCCGCTTTACAAAACTATTAAAATATCTCTAATGGCTTATTTTTTGCTGTAATAAAAGGTAAGTTATGTAAACTTTCCTTTATCTGTATTTTAAATATATTACATTTAGATATATGTTTCTTCAAGACCATTTAAATGTTTTTCAACCAATTAATATTTGTAAGAGATAAAAGCTTTATGAATATAGCTTAAAAATTTAAAACTTAAAAATTGTGTATAAAATTGTTTGAATCGATGAAAAAATTAAAACCGTAATATATATTTTTAAAGATGTTTTTTATAGTGGAAGACTTACAAGATTTCAGATGTATATCAAAGCTGTGTGTACGTACATTTATACGCATTCAGAAATAAATTTATTCCGTCCTTTATGTTCTTTTGTTTCCGTAGTATAATATATTACCATGGGGCTAAGTTGAAAGAACAAACTGTTTGCTACGTATCAGTATTTAAAACGAAGCACATGATTAACTTTTGCGTATTTTGCAATGGTGCGAATAAAATAATGAAAAAGGGCTTAAAATGTTTGATCTGAATTCAGGTAAGTACGAAATACGTCTGACATGTAGTCGATGTTCGGCTGGAGGGGTGAGGTGTGAGGCAGGTGCATTGAGGCGAGTGTACACGTCAGCGAAACGTTATACACCTACCCTCCCTGCCGTGGCTCCCCGCACTACCTTGTGCATGCTGTTTTAACAGTTGTTTATAAGACAATATTGCCTTTGTGTCTGTTTCATGTTCTACATTTACAGGACAACTATTTAGTAACAAATGTTTTATTATTTTTTCCTTATGCAATAAACAACATAGTAGCAATATTGATAATAACGATTTAAAACAGATTTCTGCAAAAATTAAATTCAATTTTATTGAATTATATTATTTTAATTAAAAGTTTCATTATGGTAACCGATTTTCGTTTACTACTTAGTACAAACATTTCTTCAGGGGAATTTAGACTATATAAAATGATCTAAATTAGTGGGTTTTTAATTCATAAATAATTTTTTTTTTTTTTTTCAATATCTCGTGCAAAATCACATGTAATTTGAGTGAAATTAATAATAAAGTCAAACAAATTTTCTTAATAACCACCTATGGGTTTGCTGCCATATACATTTTTCAAGAGTTTTGGCATTATGACTTGGAAAAATGAATTTAACTTTCCATATTACAAATCCATAATTATGATAATCCACAGATTATCTTTATAAAATAAATATACAAGACGAATGCGTCTTTAACTTGATAAATTTTTACGATAATAGACATAGAATAAGATCTCGAATTTTTTATAGTGGAATAAAGTATTCTTCATTGAGCTAAAACTCACAAATGTTAAGAATAAAGCCGTTTGTATTCAGTCACATATAGTACTGGAATCAATCATGTCAGTGATTCCAAACAACGATATAAAACGCTAGAGAAAGGGTATACAACTAGAATAAGCCGGATTCGTCCAATTAACGAAGGGATGAAACCAGATCTCCACGCGAATGATCCATCCAAACCCACTGCACATCCGTGCCAGTATTACACAAGATACGTTGGATACAGCACAATGGGATTAAGTTTCAATCATTGACATTTAGAGCCAATGAAACATATAACGTAATAAATTCATTTTAGTAATTTTAAAACAATAAAAATTTCAGGATGTCACTTGTTCAAAATAGATTTAAACACTTTAAATAAACTTTAAGGATCTCTTGATCTCTGGATTAACCTGTTCAAGTGGAGTGACACACATTGAAATCCCCTCAAATCAAAAAATAAACACCATTTAGGAAATATATCATTGATTTCGGTGGAAAGTAATATTACCCTTTATGAAGTTTTGGATGTTCTATTAATTTTAATCCTTAAATGTTTTAAAGATCCATGAAACAAATACTAATGAACTAGGTTTTCCCTGCGGCTTCGCACGCTTTTCGTAAACTTTGCCCGTGCATTAGCACTTCTGGTTCAGGTGAATTATATTTCCCACGCCGATGTATAGTTTGCCCTGTTGCCACGATCAAGAAAATCTGTTAAAAGAGTTCGTTTATAGTCATTGCATACGTACACGTACATGCACTTTATTCTAAAGTGGCGTATCACTCAAGCTTTAAGTTCAACCAGAAAGTAATTAAAAAAAAAAATAAACATAACAAAAATGTGTTGTACAAAATATATAGTGTACAACATATATAGTGTAATTTGTGTGTATGTATATATACATAATTATATTGAGCAAATTTTCATAATTATTGCTCAAATTGCTTACGTTTCCACAAAAGACGTACAGATAAATATTCATTTCCATATCTATATATATATATATATATATATATATATATATATATATATATATAGATGTAATAAAAATTAAATTATAACTTTATAGCAAGCTCTTGATATAGAGTCTTCGATTTTTCGAAATATTAGTTATAGTATGTGATTAATTAGAAGAACTATTACTATTCTATAGAGTAACATCGGTTTTGAATCTCAGTGCTGTACTTCAAACAATTCTCGAAATAATGTGCTAACCTATAGACACTATGTCAAGACATTGAGGCTTTTCTTCCCTGAGCTAATAACATTTTCTGCTATGATCAGGGAAGTTTTTCGAGGAAGGGATTTTATAGAAGGTTGATATATGTATCAAGCAATTCATGTTATTCTTATGTAGCGTATACATTACTAATGGTACGTATATTATAAATAACACAATCTTCAGCGATCTAATTAAATTACATACATTAACAATGTTATATATTTTATATAAACATTTATCTTAATATAATGTTAAGTAATCAATTTAAAGGTATTTGTAAGTTTAATGCTACGTATATGATACAAAATTCGTATCTTTCTATGATAAGCATTCTGTTGAAATTAATTGTATAACTTAGCAGTGCTACAAATATTGTACAAAAATCTTTTCTTACTAAGTTAAGAACGACTAATTCCAAGTAGAAACGACAATAGTCATTGCAATGAAGTGAAATTTCACTGAGCAATAATTGTTAGAACAAAAAAGTAAAATAATGACCACTGCCTAGTAGATGGCAATATTGTTGGTGATTAGGGAGGGAAACTGTTTTCGAGAGAGGGGTACAATCCACCCTTTGTAAGGAAACCCTTTCAGCATAACAATTACCTGAAGTATGCTTTAGTTCTCTCTTGCATTCCAGTTCAACCCAGATATCAATGAACGGTTCATTGAAGCTACATCAAACTTTATACTTTAAACTGTTTATAACAAAAAATTATACAGGGTGATTCATGAAGTTCTCCCCCCACTTCTACAGCACATTGTACTAGTAAAAATAATGAAAAAATTTTCTATAAACATAGGTCCGAAAACGCTTCGTTAGCGAGTTACAGCTAGCGAAAGATTTCGCCTGAATTCCTGGGTAAAGAGTAAAATAAAGCCATACTGAACTTTTGGAAAGGTTAATTAAGTAAGAAATATCGTGGATTATTATGTATTTTTACCTGATAAAGCTAATAAAATAGGTTTCAGAACTGTACCTGTAGTAGTTTTTGAGGGATTCAGGGTTAAATGCAAAAAATTGGGGCACGAAACAATGTTTTTTTAAGTTTGATGTACAATAACTTTGTTAAATTGGTAATAAATACATAAAATCAACAAACATTAATCGTAGAGAATATAATTCTGAGAAAATTGATATAATCAAAGTCTAAAATAAAACAGAAATAAGTACCAAAAAATCGATTTTATTCAGCATAATACATTACTAGCTGTAAAGAAATACCGTACGGTATTTAGTTAAAATAAAACAAAAACAAAATGTTTGTTCCTTAACGATGACATAAATTGAGAAAACAAGATTAACTGTTAAATAAATTTGTTTGTAAATAATAATATCATGTTTTATTACGTTGTATTTTTTTTTTTAATAAAAATTTACATCAAATGTTCGAAAATAAATGAAGCAAACATTTTCCCATTATTGTTTACTAATCATCGAAATGCAGTTTTTTGTTTTATTAATTTCTAAGTTGGTAACGCACGAATAACAGCTGATCAACAATGGTATTCTGTACTGTTACGTTAGAACTGTGTATTAGTGGTGTTTTGCAAGCTACAGCAGGAGATCGGGTTCTGTGAATCGTGTTATTAAATGCAATTTTTCTGTGAGTTATAATTCGATTGTTTATTCAGCGAAAAAATGCCTTACTTATTTACATCAGAGGAATACGCTGATATGGTTTTTATTTTGGGTTACTGTAATGGTAATGCTAGAGCTGCTGTAGAAGAATATGAACTACGTTACCCTAATAGGAGGATTCCAGATACCAAAACAATTTCAGGAACTTTTCGTACTCTTCGGGAAACAGGATCACTACCAAGTACTAGAACTAATTATGAACGAGCTGTCCAACTTGATGATGATATTGTTATTAATGCTGTTCATCGCAGTCCAGGTGTAAGTACACGACGTATTTCTAGGCGGATAGGAGTTTCGCAGTCAACGGTGTGGAGGTCACTTAATCGAAACAAATTTTATCCGTTTCATTAACAAAAGGTTCAACATCTACAGCTAGGGGATGGTCCGCTTCGCTCGGAGTTTTGCAACTTTTTGAATATTAATAATCAACTCTACAAGCGTATTTTGTTTACGGATGAGGCACAATTCACTCGGGATGGTGTCAATAACTTGCACAATGAACACTCATGGGCAGAAGAAAATCCACATGAGGTAGTGGAACAGAACTTTCAACACCGATTTAGCGTCAATGTCTGGTGTGGCCTTTTGCACAATCGGCTGATTGGATATGTTCCTTTACATCTCAGACAAAATTTGTTCTTCCAGCATGACGGAGCACCTCTCCACTATTCACGTGCCGTTTCTGCTTACTTAAATCATCAATTTCCTGGACACTGGATTGGTCGTGGAGGGCCTCACCCTTGGCCACCAAGATCACCAGATCTATCTCCATTGAATTATTGCATCTGGGGATGGATGAAAGACATTGTATACAAGACAAAAGTGAATTCTCGTGATGAATTAATTGCCCGTATTATGGATTCGGCTGTGCAGATACAGGGAAGCCCTGAAAAATTAAGAAACGCAACAGAAGCAATACACAAACGTGCTGCAAAATGTATTGATAATAATGGCCTCATTTTCGAACATCTATTATAAAAAGGTGCGTACGGTTGGCCCAACCTGATTAATTTTGCTTAAAACTAGTAATGTATTATACTGAATAAAATCGATTTTTTGGTACTTATTTCTGTTTTATTTTAGACTTTGATTATATCAATTTTATCAGAATTAAATTCTCTACAATTAATTTTTGTTGATTTTATGTATTTATTACCAATTTAACAAAGTTATTGTACATCAAACTTAAAAAACATTGTTTCGTGCCCCAATTTTTTGCATTTAACCCTGAATCCCTCAAAAACTACTACAGGTACAGTTCTGAAACCTATTTTATTAGCTTTATCAGGTAAAAATACATAATAATCCACGATATTTCTTACTTAATTAACCTTTCTAAAAGTTCAGTATGGCTTTATTTTACTCTTTACCCAGGAATTCAGGCGAAATCTTTCGCTAGCTGTAACTCGCTAACGAAGCGTTTTCGGACCTATGTTTATAGAACATTTTTTCATTATTTTTACTAGTACAATGTGCTGTAGAAGTGGGGGGAGAACTTCATGAATCACCCTGTATTTATTTATCAAATTAATATATATTATCATATGAATAAACACATATTGGTGTTCAAATTGGGATAGATAACTAGACGGAGAGATAGGTAATTTATAATAAATCTTTAAGTAAATAATTATTTTATTGTTGTTACAATGTATGTTTTTAAATCACAGGATCTCTGATGATGTAATTAGACATTTTAGTAATCCATTATTTAACAGATATATTAAGTTAGTAATAATATATAGAAAGATTTATATGCATATTAGGACAGTTTGCTGTTGCATTATTTAAACCTATTTAATTAAGCTAAAATGATGAGCAATTTTTTAGTTACAACTAAGATTTTTTATAAAGTATTAATGAAAAATCCTGCATTTAAATTTATGCACATATCGCCGCTTTTTGAGAAGACTCAAAAATGCAATGAATTTGTAATGATCTGTAAACTGGTGAAGCGTTTGAGGAAGGCGAAGCAGCTACATTACAATTGCTACTTTCAGTATGATAAGACACGTCTGCCAGTGGAGTCACTCTTCTCACAATACGCCTGCAGTTTGAGAAGGTGAGGTTGATGTCCTATAGACCTTTTGGTAAAGTATATCCAATGCAAAATATTAGTTCCCAGTTTTTTGTATTATTTATTAAAGTCCTTCCAGGAATTCATACCCATAACTATAAATAGTTTTCCACTGTCATCAACCACTTCTGAAAAATGTAGTGCATTTCAAGGAAGACTGGTCTTAGCAAAATGTAGTATATTTCTATATTTGATTATAAATGCGGTTTCTATATGCCTTCTACTGCGGTAATATGTCTTATTATTTTATAAAAGCTAGCCTTTTGTAGTTGAGACTATTTTACCGAAGAATATATATAGTAATTGTCATACGTTTGCACTGGTAGTGTAACAATACCCATTTTTGGCATTACAGACCTTTCTCTAACGATTATTTTGGGTTTTGTGATTTGTCCTTCACATATTTTTGCAAAAGGTGAAGATCATTAAAATCCCTAAATATTGGCTTTTTTTAATGAGGTTGGTTTTTCTGTCGTTTTTATGTACATACGAGTATAATCTTGACTGAACAACTAGGACCAATACAACTATAGCATTGGAAATATTATTAATTAGAACAGGAGAAATGTGTGCTCCGAATCTCCAAAAAATATGAACCAGTAAAAGTATCATTTCACTAAAAATAAATTAGAATATTCTACCCATATGCACTGAAATAATGTAATATTAATATGTCTACTTCAGTTTAAAAACAGGGGCAATGTAACATCAAAGGGATGAATCATTCCTATATTGCATCATATATGCTGTCATTTATAAGGCCAGGCCCTTCAGTTTTGAAAATTGTGGGTGAAGCCGTGGGTAACAATTTGTATAATATAATAGAATTGACCAAATTTATTCATGTCTTTTAGACTAGTAAATAGTAATACATTTATCGATTAATTCTTATTTATAAGATTAATGTGCCAAAAGGTTTAATTTGTTGAATATATTGTCCTCTATTATAAGGAGAGTTTTGTAAGGAGAGTCACTTCTTCTCCTTAATTAATGTAGTAGTAAAGCAGTCCTACTACATTAATTAGTATTTGCAGTGAGAAAATTTATACTAATATCGAAACATCAGACGAGTTCTAACAGTGTAATGTGATATATCTGTTAATGAGCTTTCGGAGGTTTCAGTATCAGGTCATTGTTTATACCATATTATCGTACTGGTACCAGAAAAAGTACCAATTATCATCTACTAGAGCGAACTAACGAATTAAGAACTGTATTTTTTCGCTTATCGTAAAGAATAAATTTAATAAATTCATACTATGTTTAATCATGACATGTATGGATTAAAATAATAACAAAATATCATAATTTCGCAGTAGAGTGTAATTAACCCTGATTATCTGAGCAGAGACTTCTTCCATACTATAGATTAAAAAGGATTTTTTAAATAAACTCATAAAATACCGGTAGACTCTTCTAAAACCCCGCGAAGATAGGCTGTATTTTTTTCTAATTGATGATTAGAAATGTAGCACTAGACGTGTATGAGTGAAACCACTGCTGTGATTTAATTTAATGAGTTTATTGTAGAATCCTTTTTATCTACGGCATAATATTTCATTTAGTAATTCAGAAATTTAATAAAAGCGTAGAAATACTCTAAAGTAAATTACGTTGAAGAACAGTAGTAGGCTACAATACCACCAAAAAACATGTTACAAAATTGTACTTTATAACAATGTATAGGTATTTTGAGTTAGTATTTCTTCGATATCCCTAATTCGTTTAGGCATAAGGTGTTGGGTTGGAGTGTTCTCACCTTTTTATGGCATCAACTACTCTGCTGTTACATTAAATTATACAATAATGTAACCACGTTCCTTGAATCTCACTTTACGTTTCACCTCGTCGGATTTTACTGTTTCTGCCTCACATGTCAATTAAATACTAAGCATAATTTTATAAACAAATCATCATCCAACATTCCATGTACACCCAAGTTTTATCTGTAGCAATCTGAGTTTTGTTAATATTGTTGTGCTAGCTGTTTTCTCGCGGCTTCGCACGCGTCTCTTAAGCTTTGCCCGTATATTTCGTTGCCTTCAAATAGTGTTTGGCTATTTAATATACGTAACTGTGTAGTAATTGCTGTTAATAATGTGCAGGCACTTTTGATAACTTATATCTTGCAGTACAGCCTGGTGGTGAGTTACATCAATGGGCATTGCATATAAACCTTCTACATAGAAAAATACAAATAAATACAAATTTTCATAGTGATCGGTCCAATTGTTTCTGAGTCTAGTTCGCTTGAGTTGTTAGTTCGCTTTGTATTATGTGTCGTAGCGCAGTCTGTCGGATCCAATATGAAAAACTCTAACATCATCAACAACAATTTATAATAAAAAAAATTAATGAAATAAATTATTAAAATTGGACCAAATACCTCTATAAAAGTATGCCTATGTTACTTCCAGGAACGTGTAGCATCACTGTACAAAATTTCACGATGTTTCGTGCATTGGTTCCAGAGTTATAACGGAACATACAAACAAACATTCGCATTTATATATATAGATTTTCTTTATGAGATCTAACGCCATAGTCGAACTCTGCTTTTAAGTTCCAGATTTTTGAAAGTCGGGGATTTTGACGTTTGACTGTTTATAAATCTGGATTTAAATCTACCTCAATGAGGAAAGGCTCAGCTATTCTACTTGAAGTAAAGAGAAACTTCCTTATGAAGTAACTCATTTAAATAATATCATGCTTAAACCACGTATTAAAATTATTTGAATGTCACATAAAGTAGGGATAAGTTAAGAAAATCCAGTTTAAATATATTAGTTTAAAGTTTTTTATGACAATTTAAATTAAGATTAAATCTTCAACAATAGTAAAAAATAATACTAGGTTTGAACCTGAGTATTATAGATCATTGCTATTTACTTGTATGCTGAATGTATTCTATAGAGCTATATTGATCATATCACATCAGCTATTATCCCGATCCGAGTATCTTCGTATTTTGGATTATTTTTTAAGTTTCTTCAATAAAATGCTACAAGAAAATACTGCTAAAATGTCAAAAAAGCAAAATAGGTTCCTTTTAAAATCTTGTTAATTGTTTTGGGCTAATTCCGTTTACTATCAAAACGTTTTATCGTTCAATGAAACTTTAAGTTTTTTTAAAGTTTGTATGAGTTTCCACGATCCAGATAATCTCATTAGCTCTAAACACTTAAGCAGCTTCGAGGTAAAACTAAATTAATTTAACTTGTGACCTAGTTGTAATACGTAATCTAGCTGGTAAAATGGTTACTGTTAATTATCTTTTACCCACTACAGATAAAGTTAGTTTAAACGAGTTTTTATTGTTTTCCTTTCAGTTAATTACTCAACGTGTTAAAAGACGCGATATTGACTACATACCAATCTTTATTACGTATCACCAATGATTAGATCGTTTGTAAGCAATAACTACTTAAGATACAAAATACATCAGGGTATCGGTATTCGGAAAAGAAATTATATTTGAAATATACCTTATAAATTTCATTTAAATAATTCATTATTTTAAATAAAAACTATAATTTATAAGAGCTAGTGACAATCTTAAAATAAAGATGGTAGCGGACAGAAGAGTAATCGGTGATTCCAATGTCTTTAGTATTGTAAAGTTTATGTTTCAATTTGAATTAAGGAACTATTCGATAACGTTCTTGAACATAGTTTTCGGCGATATTTAACATCATTTTACATGTATTTTTGTTATTAACTTTCTAATGGTTTAAGATATTAAACAACGCCTTGCACCATAAAGGCTCAGAAAATAGAATGCCTTAAAATCGTGTTTCACACAAGCACATTCATATTTCAATCTTTAATTCTAAATCAACAATTTTCGATTCAAGATTACTGCCAAATTTAAAAGTAGCCAAACTGACATATCTAATTTACGAAAAATAATAAAAACTTCAATGGAACAAACTATTTACTTTTAATCGCATAAGATGAGTACCAATTTATTTAACTAATAATTTAAAAGTTATCATGCGTAAAGTATAAACCATACAAGTAAGAATATTAATTTAGGTATCAACTTGTAGGGATCCTGTTAAGACTCTGTCATTTAAACTTGCTTTAAGGTTCAAACTTTAAATTATATATTTTGATGTTTAATCAATTAATTAATTTGAATTATGTTTTAAGATTCTATTTGAAAGAAAGGAAAACTTTTTGTAAAATTACTTCAAAAGGAGTGGTAGGAATTTTCAGCAAAATTCTGAGACATCCTATAATCATGGGAAATGAAAATAAGCATATGACCAGTAGTACATTAAATATTAATGATGGGAGCGACTTATCACGCAAAAAATTAAATTCATTTAGAAAAAATAAAAACATGTATACTTCTTAATTATGCTTTATAAAAAACATGACTTGCTTGTCATAAATGTACAGAAACCATGAAACGTCCTGAAGGATATTCATGCTAAAAGAGCTTAATTGTATGTATTGCAAATTATTCAGCTAATCCAATCGACTATGACAGAATATCTTGGAGATTGCAAGATGACGGCCATTAAACGTTTTAAAATTGAACGCATAGACATAAGTTATTATAAATTACACCGCAAACAATCAAATGTTTTAGAAATGTATGTTGTTCACAATAATTTTATTTCTAGTGTGTTGTTCATATCACATATGCTTTCCAGATAGAGGGCGTACAAAGTTTTAAAATGGTGTTGACATTGTGGGAATTGTTGTGAACACTATAATAATCGTAATTTTTAATAGGTTAAAACCAATTACACTTATTTTACGTACACAGTATATTTTGCATAGCTTTGATGAGCTTGAAAGCCAGTCTTAAGCAATAAAAAGTTTCAAGATGGTTACTATTATACTACTCCGTATAATGGACAAAGCTGAACGGCAGAGTCTTTTATCCCAAGCTTAGTATAGGGCAAACCAGTTTTCCCATTTTTCAATCGTAAAAAGAAATCTAATTACTTAGTATCGTATCTCTAACGGTTAAGCCAGAAAACACCCATAAAGTACCAAAGTCAAATCTGTATTAAAATCCAGTAAATAAATAAACAACACGTTCTAATTTTAACTCCCTGGCAAACTCTACTCTGAATTCAATACATCACATAGATCCTCTCATTCCCGTATTTGTTAATATAAAAGTAAAAATAAATAGTTTTCAGGCCTTTTATAGTTAGTACAAGGACTAAAATAGAAGTTTTCTAAATTTCAGGTTTCTAGCATACTTGGAAGTGGACTTGACTTTGCGTACTCTAAGTCGTGCAGTACTATAAAGGGTTTAAGAGGTAAAGGTGTTTGGAGTACGGGGATTAAAATAACAAGAGCCTCTATGCTAGAAGGATTTGAACGAATTATAAGAATAAGTAGAGCAGGCGGATTGGTTCACCAAACGTTGAGATTACCGGATTATTAACGTAACTGAGTGTACAATGCTTTACCAGAGGAATAAATATTATGGAGTTTATATCATGACAGAAGTGGAAAAATAGTTTTTTGGATATCAGCTATTTAAGAAGGACTTGGGCACTAAATGTTCACGCCTCACTTTTTTACCGCAGGATTAAGTAGATAAAATACGCATAATAATGAATATTCAAGTTGATAGCTTCATGTGAAGGTTACCTTTTTTTCGACTTGAAATGACTGTAAATCCCCGTGGAGTAATAAAATGTTCTAATTTTTCTAGATCGTTTGTGAAAATAGATTAAAATTTCAAACAAAACTCATTACCAAACGGAAGATTGCCTTAGGAACTATACTTATGAGATAATAATACTATAAATATATTTATATTGTCAAAATAGCTATATGTTTACTACGTTCACTAGTGTTCGTATATTCTTAAAATGTTTGGAATGTTGCTTATGAATTGTGGTTTTCAAGGATTTTATAAAAAAAGAGAAAAGAAACTCTTGGACCTCGGCTTATAAAACATTAATAAGAGGATTTCCACAGTACTTTATTTTACAACAAAATCTTTAATTCCCTTTATAGCTTAAAATGTTATAACAAAAATTGTTACCAAATGGAAGATTGCGTTAGGAACTATACTTATGAGATAATAATACTAGAAATATATTTCTATTATCAAAATCTCTATATGTTTACTACGTTCACTAGTGTTCGTATATTCTTAAAATGTTTGGAATTTTGCTTTTGAATTGTGGTTTTAAAGGATTTTACCCACAAAAATAAAACTAGGACTTCGGCTTATAAAACATTAATAAGAGGATTTCCACAGCACTTTATTTTACAACAAAAGCTTTAATTCCCTTTATCAATGTGGCACTAATGTGACTCAAAACTTTTCAAAAGTGCCTTTGCTTTGTTGGCCTTTCTGCACTATCTCTAGATATCTGCATTTCTAATCCCCTTGGTCTCGAGGCAAACAAACCAACCCTTTGCTGGATGCGTCAAATATTTACTCTACTTGCCTTCTGACACTGAACCCCATAGCTTTCCTAAAGCGCACGAGACCCCAAGCCAATGTAATTAATAAAACGTGAATTGGCTTTTGTTCTTTATTGACTGTTGTAGCTATATTTTTTGGAATTACTTTTAATATATATCAGCTACCATATATATATATATATATATATATATATATATTAGAACCATTTATTTACTTCGTTCAGATCTTGCTTAGTGCAGTGTAAAGTTAATTATACTCTTGGTTATTTATATATATATATATATATATATATATATATATATATATATATATATATATATATATATATATATAAAACTACCCTCGCTGTAGTAAATATTATATTATTAATTAAAATAGTTTCTTATATACAATGTACGTTTTAAAAACAAGAATCTTTACATATCTTCCCATTTATAATACATTTTTCTTATTAACACAATTTAAGACGCTGTTAGTTTAAGTGAACCAGGTAGAAAAGAATAATTTTAATTAGTCATATTTTACAAATGCTATATCGATTAAATGCTAAAAACCTAGTTATTGAAATTTCAACACTAAAAAGCTGAGAAATATCAAAATATGAATTACTTTATAGCCTACGTTTATTACTATGTTAAATGCTTACTTAATTAATAATATTCCAAAACTTTGTCCTACAGGAACTAATATATTAATCGTATGATATTATTGTTATATGTTTCAACGCATATTATAATTACAACGCTGAAATTGGTCTAATGAAGTACATGTAAATTGTGTCTTACAAAAAAGTATTTAGGGGTGGAGAGGTCCAATTCTTTAGGGTAAATTTATTTCTAATGCGAAACCCCAAGAATAAACATTTATTTAAATTTATTCTTTGGTCCTGACATCTGAATCGTTTAATGGTTTCGCAGAGAAACCGACGACAAAGAGAAAAGTTACTGAGAAACACGGCCAGATTGCGAGACACGACTATTGTGTCTAGAATAGAAGGAAGAACGATTACAACAAAGGATTTCAGTCGCTCAGGAACATTTTTGTCACTAAGTGTTTCCTGGAAGTCATTTGTCACAGGAACCTTTACGGTGACGCTCCGGTTCAACATCACGTGCTCAGGAAAGAAATTCTCCCTACAGGAAGTCTGTACACGACAGCTACCTCGGATGATAGAAACTATCCTGACTTGCTTGAGACTTCTTCAGCCTATATAATTAAATTTTATTTTTATATTTAGTTACTTCTAAATAATTATATAGCATATTTTTGTAAATCTCAAGAACTTATTTAAACGCTGTATACAATGTTGTAAATAGTTCTTTGTTTGAAGGATATTTTTGACGATGGAAGGATTGTGAAGGAAACAGGATTTTTCCGGACATTTGCCATCGTTCAGTGAAACAAGAAATCGGTAACACTACGTTTCGAGATCTACGTTACGCTTAGACCATGATTTGACTTGGAATAATCATAAATAGCACTTCTTCTAAAAAATAATTCTAAGTGGTCCTGGCGAAAATATTCAAATTTATGTCCAAAGCACGTTAAACTTACAGGTTACTGTGGAATAATGTATTCGAATCTTTTTTGCAAGGTAGCTTTATAAGGAGGTTTCAAAAATATAATTGAATTTTATAGAATTATAAGAGCATTAGAACTGTAGAAAGCTGTAAAAAATAATTTAAAATTCGAACCACAGGAAAAAATACTATATGAATTTTCATTAAATACCTGTGATGACTGCTGATTCCATACTAAATACTACACAGATCTGTTTGCAAAACTGTACTTTCTGAGAAGATTCTTCTTCGAGTATATCTCCCAAAAGAGATGGTGGGAAAAAATTCGACTGAATAAATGGCGAACAACAATATGACGACTTATACCGTTACAAGCAAATTCATTATTTGTTGAAAGCCGTATGAAAATATTTATTTCTTGGTGTTAAAAACACGAAATTGGACCGAACCGATGGTAAGAATGTGTGAGTAATGAATTATATACAATGCTTAGGTAGGTGGTAGAAGTTGTCGAATCTCTTAACTATAACCTGCTTTAGACCCAGCTGATAGTAAGATTTATGAGTAATTAATGAGCTATAAGTGTGAACTATGCAGCACTTCGAATTTTTGTATGCAATGCTTGTTTTGAAGGTGGTAGGAGCGGTCGTATTTCACAGCTGCAATACATAGTTGACCTGGCTTATACCAACCTGGTGGTAAGAGTGTGTGAGCTGTAAACGTGAATCAAGCAGCATTAATTATTACTATATCCCATGCTTGCTGTGTAAGTTAGTGAGAGCGGTCGTATTTCACAACTGCGATACAGAGTCAACTTGACTTAGACCAAGCTGGTGGTAAGAGTGTATGAGCTGTAAACGTGAATTATGCAGCATTATTAATTATTATATACCATGCTTGCTGTGTAAGTTAGTGAGAGCGGTCGTATTTCACAACTGCAATACAGAATCGACCTGGCTTAGACCAACCTGGTGGTAAGAGTGTATGAGCTGTAAACGTGAATTATGCAGCATTATTAATTATTATATACCATGCTTGCTGTGTAAGTTAGTGAGAGCGGTCGTATTTCACAACTGCGATACAGAGTCAACTTGACTTAGACCAAGCTGGTGGTAAGAGTGTATGAGCTGTAAACGTGAATTATGCAGCATTATTAATTATTATATACCATGCTTGCTGTGTAAGTTAGTGAGAGCGGTCGTATTTCACAACTGCAATACAGAATCGACCTGGCTTAGACCAACCTGGTGGTAAGAGTGTATGAGCTGTAAACGTGAATTATGCAGCATTATTAATTATTATATACCATGCTTGCTGTGTAAGTTAGTGAGAGCGGTCGTATTTCACAACTGCAATACAGAATCGACCTGGCTTAGACCAACCTGGTGGTAAGAGTGTGTGAGCTGTAACCGTGAATTATGCAGCATTATTAATTATTATATACCATGTAAGTTAGTGAGAGCGGTCGTATTTCACAACTGCAATATTTAGAGCGGGTCCAGGGGAGGTCACTTTTGGATAGTTTATACCTTCCAGTTGAACCCACACTAGGCACATGAAAAACAAATGCGTCACTTAAATCTGTACAACTTTAAGGGTAAATCACTAACTGCAAATGTAGAAAATGTCTACTGAATAAAAATTATTGTTGGAGTTAGTGGGGCAGTTTTATAAGATTAAAAGGTTCTTGCTACCCTAGACATAAGGGTGTGACACCCCTGCCTGCTTTGCCTGGAAAAGCAAGTTAGGAGCTGGCTTTCCCTTTTTCTGAGGGGACATGACCTGAGATTAGTACCCTAAATTCTTCCCAATCTCGAGTGGTGCGGGCCTAACCACAAACTTACCTATTCAGTACATCCTGCCATTCCAAAAGCAGCGTAAAGATCCTTACAAGACTAGTTGAAATTTTTCAGCTTCTTGTCCTAATAGAACACAAAAAATATAAAGCCTGCCTGGAAGCAAATTTATGTAAGTAATAAAATAATGACCCTTAAGTTTGAAATATGCATCATTACGAAATATTGTATACAACTCTTATTGTGTAACTCAATAAAGACTTATATCTTATATATCCATCCAATGATTAGACGTAAGACAGTAGTGCCTCTGTACATATAACGATTTATATCTGTTTTTTTTTTATACAATGTTCTACTTCTGCAATTGTATCACAAACTGCTCCTGTACAGTCACCATATTAAAACTGGAACATAGTTATTGCCGAATTCTCCATTGTTCAGCTTGAGCAATATCAGCTGGTGTAGCACATCATTTCTCCAAAGGTGCATACATTCCCCGTGCTTAGGAATAATGATTATTAAAATATACCTATATACAATATTGATTTATGAAACAAATTTTGTTTTTTTTTTAACAGATTTCACAAGCCTCCTCTTTGGAAATCTTGATTCAGTTTAGGTTCCTTGTTCTCTGTTACACAATTGGAATCTTACTGTTTTGCACAATTTAGCTATTTAAACCTAACAGTGTATTTGCACTATTTATCCATTGAATATTAAACTTTAAAATATTTCTCAAATGGTTTAAAATTTTGAAACTTTTCAAATGATTACAGCTATCAGACAGTTGCTATTATTTTATTGTACGAAATAACTTTATTAAGAGATATATTGAGATGCAACTCTTCGTCAGGTGGTAGCTTCAAAGTATTGTGTTACATTTTTTTTTTAAAAAGTAAAACAATGGCAAGGTTTAACTATTTTATTGTGTATACTTCTTAAAATGTTTAAAAATTATATATAGTTTCCTTTAAGTGTCCACAATTTTATTTCTTAGACCTTATTCTAAAATAACAAATTTAATTTTCAATGACATATAGAAATATTTGTTTACAATAAAGATACAGTACATCCATAATTATTGTTTGGGAACATCATGTTCACTTCAAACATTAATTTAAAACTGCGCATATTTTAGTTTTTTTACAATTATTTTATTTAAATCCCTATAATGATAACAATATGAATAAATTAAGGTATATTTTTTCGTTTCATTAACACATTTTCATAATAAGTTAAAAATTAAATACGTGTACTTTCCTTTGCATACATTTACGAATCCTGTAAAACGTGATTAGCGATCCAAATATTTAAACAAACGCAGGAGTAATTTATTAAATTTGCTTAATTTAATCAGAATTGAAACATAGCAGCGGTGAAAGGACTTTAAAGTCAATTATAAAGCTTGCATTCATCTACGTCACAAGATTTATTTCACGAGAATATCTTTATAAAACCATCTTTCAGCTTGAATACCCACATCATTAAAACAACATTAAGATCCCACAATTGTTTCTAACATTATTTAGACTGAGTATAACGTACTCAGTATACGTATATTTGAATAAATAAAGTTTAAATATTTGTTATATTAGTATAACGTTTTACGATACTGTTTAAGCCAACTGTATAATATTCAGCAGGTCTAATAAAAATGGTTAAGAGGTAGAGGATCCAATCAATTGTTAATTAGTTTGGTCACTGGTTATTGGTTGTTAATCACTCCATTGCGTTCATCAACTGGTCGCTTGCATTGCCATCACTATTAAACCATCCAGTATAAAACATACCGGCGCTGACATTACAGACTGTATCAGACTCATGTACATTTTATCATTCAGTTAAAAAAATAGTTGATAGCTTGAACACTTTATCAATCATTAATTCTTTGACTTTTCAGAAAATAAAAATTTTATTGGTAATATTTACTTTTAAAAGAATCTACTTCATTAGTGTACCAAAAGTTTTAATTAAAATTTTTATTTTTCAAAAAAAAAAAATTGCAAAAATGACTACAGTAGAGTACAATCCATACCCCGACAGAACTGTTATTGTGCCTTTTAAACACAAAGCAATAGAACTTTCTGGGACAACAGAAACCTATGTATTATCTCACATCTAGAACTTTTCTATCAATGGTTAGTACACAAAGAGACAGGTTTATGGTCAGACAGACCGATAAACAGTAAGATTTTAAGAATGCCCTGTAGGGACGAGAGGTAACTAAAAGTAAAAAAAGTAAAAAAAAGAAGAAAGAACCATTTTGTAATAAATAAAGAGAAAATGTATGTGTGAAATTAAATTTTTTCACAAACTAAACTTTAAATATTTATTAAATACTCTACATAGCAATCATTTCTATTTAAACATTAAGGTCGTGGCTCCAGCTTTTGTATTCCATTGTCAAAGAACTCTACCGCCTGACAGTTAAACCAGTTAGTAATTATCAGTTCTTGTTTCTCTTAAGACTTGTTAAGAATGAATGTAAGCGACGTCACTGCTCAATTCAAAGAACACTACGCAACACATACTACAAGCATTAGGGAATGCGGATGAATGGAAGGCTGGAAAGAAATTCAATTTACAGCGTTTATCACGAGGTAACTAAATAAGCAACATCAAGCGTGGTTGCTGCTTGGATGGGTAACCGCTTAGCTATACTGACTGTCCTGCCAAGCAGCTCACCTGCCCAGCAATTTTAGTTATTCGGAATTCACCCTTAAGCAGTAGGCCCCATGTTAATTGTTAAAGATGGGTTTTAGGCCTTATATCATCTAGTAAAGTAGGTCAGTGTAAACGTTTTTCTATTTTAAGTTAAAAAACTGTTAAATACGACTAAGGTTCTAGATCTAAATGTTATGTTGTATATAAAAAGTATATTGTCTGAACTATGTTTGATTGATATGTTTTATATTCTCCATGTAATTATTTTAAGCCAAAGTGGAATAACTATAACACATTAGATAATATACGAGTTTGTGTGTGTTTTTATATAGGCGCTTAAGTTGCACCTGTGCCTAAAATGCACCTCTGGTGTTTTGGCAAAATGAACAGACATACAGCGCTCCACGAGGGACCAAGGTGAAGCTCTAACAGTAAAAAAGTCATGCCACTCACTTGGGTTAATGAGAGAGTTGATTGCCGTTCGTATAAACAACTTTCGTTTTATTTCACAGTGCGCGTGTTATTTTTGGTGATTTTGACTTTATGGTACCACGATCCTGTGAAGGGTGAATAAAATTCTTATTATATCACTATATAGTAGGCAATCTTAGCTTTTAAATTAAACGTAGTTCGATTTAAAATATGCAACCTAACCTCAAACACGAAGTAGTTAGTTTCAATATGGCGATTTGCCTAAAATGCACCGCACCTGTTTTCCTAAATTGCACCACTTTTTTACTGGTGCAATTTAGGCTAATATGATATTGTTCATTTCAGATGGCGAATAAAGGTAGAAAATGCGGTATATGGAAGGAAGAGGGTATGGAAAGGGTGATTGCGTCATCAAGAACGGAGATATGGGCCATTAATGCAGTTGGTCGGGTGTACGGGGTGCCGGAAAAAACATTAAAACGTCGCCTCGCCGGAACAAATACCTATGCAACTGATTCTAAACAGGTGTTCGGTCGTCCCCAAAGACTAGCCAGCTGAGTTTGAAAATGAATCGGTACAGCACGTATTAGATTTAGAGAAAATGTTTCTTGGAGTTACCCGAGATTTGAAGAAGTTTGCGTTTCAACTAGCTGAGGCTAATGGTCTACCGCATAGATTCAATATGGAAACCAAAATGGCAGGTGACAAATGGTATTATTCTTTTATTTCAAGGCATCCACAGTTGTCTTTACGAAAACCGGAGGGAACATTAATGGCTAGGGCCAGTGGGTTTATAAAGGAGAAAACGGATATTTTCTACGATACCCTGACAAAAATAGTTGATGTAAACAAGCTGCAAGCCTCTGACATTTTCAATGTCGACGAGACTGCCCTTTCAACTGTCCAGAGGCCACGTATGGTTTTGGCTAAAAAGGCAAACATCAAGTGGGGTCAATGACTAGTGCAGAAAGGGGTACCCTGACAACTGGGATAATTTGTATGAATGCAGCTGGTGTTTTTGTACCACCAATGCTTGTTTTCAAAGGTTTGAGATTCAAATCCGAATGGAAAATAGGAGCTCCTCCTGGGACCACGTTTGACATGACAGAGTAGTTGGAGCAATGCTGAGGTATTTTTGAACTGGTTAAAAAACCTTTGTGTCTTTTATCAAACCTAGTAAAGATAAAAAATGTCTCATTATACTAGATGGCCATACGTCACATACAAAAAATCTGGAGGTTATAGAATATGCCAGAGGTCATGGGGTCATCTTGTTATCCCTACCATCACACACAAGTCATAAGTTGTAAAGATATGGTATAATAAGAAAACGCAAAATGAAATCCAGTTATTTCAGTTTAAAAAGTTATGTTGATTTCATTGTATAACATAGTAAAAGTTTTCTTTTCATGTCCATGATTCATAATAAATGTTTTTTTATGACATTTCGTGGTTTTATTCTTCCAAAACATGATTTTAAAAACGGTGCAATTTAGGCATAATGGAGGTGCATTTTAGGCACATAAAGTGCAATTTAGGAAAAACTTTTTTTGTTTAATTTAGCTCGCAATTTTGTTAAATGGCTACTTATTCCAAAAATAGCCATTAAATCTTCTTTGCATAGCCCTTAATAATAATACTGAAAAAACAAAATATTAAAAAAAATTTTGTTTCCTGAAATATACATGAAAGCGCTTAAGGGGTGCGATATAGGCGCACTTACCTACATATTATATGTATGTATGTATCTGTATGGGGGCTTGAGTGTATGCGCGCGCGCGCGTGGTTGTATTCTGTTAAAGTTATGCCACTTTGACTATCAACATAAACAACATAACTAATTAGAGGGGCAAGCTTTTTTTATCCATATGTAAAAAAATGTAAATTGAAGAATACCTTAACTTAATACATAAAATAAACGCTCATAGACTATGTCCTCAAGGTACAGTTGTTTTCTGTGCAATAAATCTTTTCTTGAATATTTGTAAGTCTTTTTTTACGATTTATCGGCACAGATATCTTCATGCATAGATGAATGTGTCCTTTAATCGTGTTCACAGAGGGTGATATTCTTAATAAAGGTTTAGAGACTAATAACTGTTAGACTAATATGGCTGCCAGATGGTGTGGGAGCATAAATAAGAGGTCCACTAGAAGTTCGCGTGAATATAGTTGGTAAAGTGATCCGAAACTCTAAATGAGTCGCTTTACTGAGTCAGAAATGGAATACATGGAGATGTCCAGTAAACTTTCCTGAATTAAATTCTCTGAGTAACTAAGAGATTAATATCAGAAACATGACAAATCAATCAAGTCCTAAACTTTAGTGTTTTTTTTTTTATTTATTAAAGCATAGATAACATATTAAGAAAAAAGTTTTCGTGTACTACAAGAGTAATGACTCTGAAAGTACTATTTATTATAATCCTGCCCCTTTTACGTTTCGCTGAAGATTATAGATTTATAATTAGTTACACCTGTAACTTACTTTCCCATCATATAATTTAAAAAATTCTATTGACATTTAGGCCTACTTAGTCTAAAAAGGCATTTATGTTACATTAGTGTTACATTTAGTATTAGTTACAAAATTGTGTTCAAATAGAATACGAATTCGGCAGAATTTGAATAATATGTATTAATTACATACTAAATATAAAAAAACCAGCTCTTAAAATTCTTTCCTTTTGCATTAAACGTGTAATGTATATATTTTAAAAGCACGTGAAGTTAGCGATGAAGCAATTAGGATTAAAAATAATATATGAGAGAAATCATATTTTTAACATGAGTGCTATCAAAACTTGAACCAAGTAAGTTTGTTACCTGTAACAGAGTTAGTCAGCTATGTCGAACTTGAGTTAACTTGGGCTGACGCTGCACTCCAGAGCAACTCTTTCAGGGCTACTTTTTGTTAACAGTTTTCCTTTGGAAATCTCCCCTCTACAAATTTCTCGTTCCAATCACTATAAGTTATAAAAATAAGCTGCACTTGTAAACATTACATCACTGGCCGTATGGCTAAATGTTAATTACACCTTAGTTTACTGACAAAGTTCTTCTGATACTTCATCATCTGTAATACTCATAAATTGCAAAATACACTTTATATAGTGAAAATTTGTTTCAAGATAGCTAATTAAAAAAGAGTATTTTGCCGTGCCTAGTTATAAAAATTATCAATTATGATTAATGTTCATTTTTGTACTGCTTACTCCAATCAATTTCAATTAGCAACTGTACATACCAATATGGTGTTATTACCTAAAATGATATATAATGCTTTACAAGCTATTTGTATTCCTTATTTTAAGTTTGTTTTTAATGGCGTAATAATCGAAGGTACAAAATTTAAACACCCATAATATATGGGGTTATTAAACAATAATACTGGTTTATTAATTTCAGTTATCAATTAATAGAAGCGATACAGATAGTCTCTAGGGAAATAAATTAGAAGCCATTGAGATAGTGGTTCTGTAATAAATACTTTATCGTGACGTGCCAGTCCATAAAATATCCAGCTATGCAAAAACAAAAACCTAGCGTTTTGCTAAGGTACAGTGGAATATTTCATTTGATGTGAGTCTCGATTCTCAGCGGGATTAATGTCAAATGGAAGAGCTGCTACCTTCATTTTAGATTAAAATATATACTGAAAAATCACAACTACTTCACTTCATTAATGTTTACATCACTGTCTTTACTATATTAAAGTAGAATAGATAACTGTATTTATATTTATAACATGTAGGTAATAAAGTAATCAAACAAAATCAACTTTAATGTAACATTAAACTTGGATTACTCAGGATATTTCCATATTCGTTATTATCATTGGATTTCTTTACAATAACACGACTTAATAAAAATAGATATTTTTGTATTAACTTTTAAGTGTTACTTTTAAAGTAGTCATGCGATAAATGTTGAAATTTTATTCTTGTGATAGAAGTCCCCCAAAATATTCTTACATTGTAAGAGCCAAATTCGTACTAAACAACACAAAATTTGTCATACGCGTCTACGTAAAAGAACCAAAATTTTAATTTGGCCCAAATATTAAGTTAAATAACCGATTATTTTAGTTTAGTGATTCAAAGTATAGTTTTCTCATGCAAATGGTTTTGTCTTTAGTAAACTATTGCTGAGACTCGTTAGGCAGATATCGTACATAAAATTGTACACACTTGAAAATAATAAACAAATTATACGTTTTTTTATTCATTGTATTTACACAAGTATTAAATTTTTTTATTGTGTAAAAAAATGTTGTGCTTGTAGATTTTGTGTAATAAAATGATGTGTCAATTGATAAAAGTTATCATAAAAAAGTAGAAATCTTTATTACTCGCAGATATAGTTTAAATTAAGTTACGATACCAGACTAACTTTAGATACGATAATTTCTAGATCATTGTTGTTGGTTCTTAAAACACCTTCTATTTTAAGAGGTTAGTACAATCACAGTAAAACACGTTTATACTGTTAATGAGTGACTCTCGAGCCGAGCAATAGTTTTTACTATAACCAAATTCTTTTAAGAACTAGGTGAGTGATTTTTACCTACGAATATATGAGCTTACAAACCTAAATACAAAACTAAACAATCAATCCATTAAATCAATTTAAGTTGTTTGTACAAGATTGACGTGTAACCTAAAGAACGTAACGAAATTCCAGTTATATAAACAATATTGCTACACATTCTGTGATGGTCCACCTTGATTTGTATTCCGAACCTAAAGTTAAATGTGATTAGTCATGTTTAATATTTTCACAAATTTCAAATTAAAATTGTTCTATATCACAAATACCGGTCTCTATTATGGATTGGATGTGGACATACTTTTAACAAAAACCACAAGATTAAATAAATTTTTTTGTTAAATTTGGCAAAACATTTTCAAGCAGAATAAATAATTATAGAAGTAATTAATGAAATTAACTGCCTACAGCTGTTCTTATGTACTATTCTAGAGTAATGCCTCTACGGAATGTAGTATCGGCAGAGAAATCATTCAGATCAGATATTCATCTCCATAACCGCTAAGTTTGCTATCCGCAGGGACTACAACAGACAATTACTGCTTCCTCAAAAACCAACTTAATTATTTTTATAAATATTTATAAAATTAGAAATCTTAAAGGATCGCTTTTTTGATTTACACGTATTGAAAATCATTTTTATCCTTTTGAATTTAAAGATTTGTCAATTTACACTATCATATTTATAATTTTGGAACGGTCAAGTTATAACTAACTTGTTTCAATATATATATATATATATATATATATATATATATATATATATATATATATATATATATATATATATATATATATATATATATATAACAGATGAAATTTAATTCTAAAGTTTTGTAATAACATTATCAAATTTATTACTTACCAGAAGATAGCCTGCAAAATTTATTAACAGTTAAATAGCTAAACCTAAAAACACATATTTTAAGTGTTGTGGGAAAAATTCCCAAATTTGTAACTCAGTATCATCCTCGATTACACAAATTAAATGGAATAATGAGACCGACTACAAATATTGGAACAATATCTAGAAGCAAAGGATCTTTTTAAATTTGATGCAATCCACAAACTGTTAAAACAGCTGCGTTTAACAGAAATAATATTCTATTGCAGAAGACATCACATGTAACAGCGAAAATGTTGTCTATAAATTATATTGTCAACACTGCCCTAAAGACTACATTGGAGAAACATCTACATCACTTAGGCTCAAGATAAACAATCATCGTGCCAATGTTTGACATAAAAATTTACTTAGACCCATGTCTGCATACGCTGTGCAACACAATCAAACCTTTGAACATTTTTTCTCTCTAATTGACATTAAGAAGTTTCAAAATTATGAAAATAAAGAATACACTAAATTATTATTACGAGGATATGAACAAGCAAACATAATGGCTCTTCAATCAAAATTACCAGTTGCTTTAAATTTGAGACACAGTTAATGAATTATTCAAACAATTTTATCATCTCTGTGTTTAGGACAGGTAAGATGTTTTATTTTCATTTACTTATTTCGATACCATATAGTATGTTTTTTGTTTGCAATGTTTTTATAACCTTCATTCCTATATTTGTTTACACTTTATTTTATTTAAACTTTTTATAATGTCACCGAAAAGTGACTAAATATTAAGCATTTCAAATTAAAGAAACGTGTTTTGTTTTCTTGTACACATATATAATTATATACAAACAGTCAGGGTTTTTTTACATGCTGTTGCTATGTCAAGGGTGAGAACAGCAATGGCAGACAAGAGAAGACAAATGGAGCCCAATCAATAAGGGAATTTGTATTGTTCGTACAATCGCTGAGAGGGGAGTCTTCGATTCTGCTTATGTTTGCTATAAACCATGTTGTTCAGATTTTTCTCATAGAATCTTGAGCGAACTTCTAATATTTTGTATTAAGATGATAATTCTCTACAGATGTATAAATTTACATATCATAAAATAAGTTTTTATAATAAAAACACGAAAACATCAACCTTAATGTCCATTTTGTGTTCTTAGTATCCACCATTTATGATATCATTTATTTATAACAGATTGTTAAATTCACCGTACAGGAAATGTTGAATTTTTTAAAGGGTAAGGTTTTAATCTAGGTATATGTATGACTAACTAAAAATCATTATCCTATCATTATATGACAATTTAAAATTGTTGTAGTTTTAAGGAATTCCTCATCCTTTCGTTCAACAATGATAGTTATAGATGTTTTTCAGATGAATGAATTTGGTGAAAATATCATACTGATTAAATTAATCCCTCATCTTTACCCTTTCACCTCTCATACTGCATGAGGAAATGTGGTTATCATTTCATTAAATTCCCACTGGCTTTACAATATTCATTTTCATGACTCCTATCAGTGTCAATAACATACCAAAGTCAAATCTTGAATCTTTAGTCCTAGTTTAAGGTATTCGATCTTTAACTGGAGATAAATATGATCAATATTCTCAGTTGCTAAACTATATCTGTAAAGGTATAGGATATGGTGATACCGTCACCGTTATACTGTTCTAAAACGATAAATATGAAAAGAAATTGTTTAGCAATCATAGACTTTTAATTTTATTTTAATAATAATATCTCTTCTATTACTATTTTATTAGGCTATTAGTGTAGGTTACGCCAGCGTCGATGGTGTCGAAAGAAAAACAATCTTAGATAGTGCCTATGACGTACCTGAATACAATCCCGGAGGGACTGATTGTAAATATTTAATGCGTTTTATAATATTATAATTTAATTTGCGATGATATTATGTGAAAAATTTTTGGGTTCGAATTCCGACTGGCCAGTTAAAATTTCATTATGTTTATTGTTATAAGTCATTTGATAATTTTCCCGATAACGATGTAAAACTGATTCTCATTCAAAATGTATGTAAAATAACGTAAAGATATTTTGTCAACAGCACAAACAGTTTGTGAGAAACATTCAATAATTACAGATCCTAAACTATAATCTTAAGTTTACATACTATTATATCTTTATTACGTAAACCATGATACGTCACATATATTAGTATCCTGTACCTAAGGAAAATCATTCTCATAGTTATACTGAAACAGGGATGGGATAGCGATTTCTTAAGAGGCAATGGCCTTGCTGAGCTGAGATAGACACTTATCAGTGTGCTCCGTCATCCCAATTCTATAATGATAATCTTCATATCTGTATTAGGAATCTGATATTCTGGTATCACCGTTAACGATTCCCGTATATATTTAATTCAACAGATACTGAAGGCTAGTTCTATTTCAACATTTATTTCCTTTCTCAATCATTCATATTTTACAATAAAATTCCTGAGCATGCTACAATTACCAATTCGATCTTACAGCACTGAAATCTTTCATGGTAGTGTGGTACATAAAATCTACTGCATAACTGTAATATTTCCACTAACCTATCACTGACTTGGACAGTTTCTATTGCAATTGTCTAGTTACAAATTATAAAATTGCAACTAAGAATTGAATTTTTGTTTATGTATTTAGAACAATGTGTTTGAGTTGTTTTCTCCCTTAAAGCTCAACATTACGTTTATGATTAGGAAACTGAAAATAAGAGCAGATAATAGTTTGCGGAATTTCGTGTGTACCAGAAGGTGCTAACACATAAGATGAGAATGTTTAGTTCAGCTCCATTTTACGTTCCGTTTTAAGCTTAATATAGAATAAATGTTGTTTCGTAAGTTGTTTGCCACTGATATTGAAAATATAAAAATATTTAAATGATAATCTTCTTCGCCACCAGCGTTTACGAGTGTATCACTTGAAACGGACTAGAACGTCGGATTCTAGGAGTCATTTTTTCAAAGTGTAAGTTTTCAATCGCTGTACTTAATGCCGTTGTGTGTATATAACGGTAACTGTTATCTTGTTATGATTTTATACATATAATCTAGTTTGTAAAAAACTAATGCAATAATAGAGAAGACATATCGACTTTTATATACTTCTAACCTAACTTAATAATCATTCGCTACGTATTTTTCATATGAAATTAAAAGTGGAATATATCATAAAAATGAAAAAAGTTAAAAACGCAGTATTGGAAGTGACCGACAGAAGTGACTACTCTTATAACAGGCTGTAAATATATATGTTCAAAAAGATAAAAATCATATATTACATCATTGACATCAGCAATTATTATGGAATACACGGGAATAAATCATAGCAAAACCTTTAAATTGATTCAACCTTTCTAATAATTATTGGTTAGTAGTTTGGATGTGATGTTGGATGTCAGATGTGGGTTAAAGCACTCATGTCTACTTTAGTACAAAACTGTAATTTGAAGAAACGAATTCTAACTAAATAGGCCTTAGTTAGGGTATATTCCAACAGTTTTCTATTAAATATTTCTCGCACAAATTTCTTAACTAATCCATTGCATTCGCGTAATAAGACATTGTAGATTATTATACAGGAACGTTAGGATTCTGCCCTGTACGTGATTTTTCATTCCTGTTTTGAAAAAGACATTGTAGAAAGCATATAAAAATAAATAATGCGTCAATGGTAAATTTCTGAAATCGTTGTATCGTAGGCAATAAATAATTCTATTGAAAGGAAAAGCATAAACAGATTTTTCTTTATTTTAACAAAATAATTAAAGTTCAAAATGTTTAATGCGATGGATACTATTACATAATTTAAGTGGTAGTTTCTTAAACATATAGATTTCTACAGATTTTAGGAAAAAGGACTCACACTGAGAGTAATAAACAATGTTTCTAACGGTTCAGCAACATACCGTAAAAACATATTCCCCAAAATTGAAAATTCCAAATTAGCTCCAATGGCTTTATAACTTCTTTTGCAATACTTTTTCTGCTGAAAGACTAATAAAGAAAGTTCTGTTTCCCAAGAAGATAAAGAAAGACATTATGGCATAGAACAATATATGTGATATCTTATATAAGTGTCTATTTTTAGAACAAGGAAACCTATGATGTTTGTAAATTATTTCTGAACACTTGGAATGGAAGATTGTAAATTTTCAGTAGTGTTAAATTTTAAATACTTTTATTAAAAATATTAATTCTCAGTATTTGGATTGAATGTTTTAATAATTCTTAATTTAACCATCGTTGTTACAAGTAAATAAAGAGCTTTAGGTTATTTAGCGAAGTTTTCCTTGTCTAGAAACGGTTATTATAATAACACGATTCCTAGTACTCTAGATATATCTCGGTCTGTTATCAAGGTAATTGTGTTTGCTACCGAGTAATTACACCAACGCTAATACATTTGCATTTATACATTGATGAAACTGCAAAACCCGTATCTTAGCTTTACAGTATAAATACTCTGCGAAAGACTATTAATATTCTAGCGTTAGAAATTTCTCAACTTGTAGTTTGTTAACCTTTAGAAATAAACCAATTTGATGTTTTATCTGCAATATATAAATGGCTTTTATGGAATGCGATGGCTAGCAAAGCTATGTTATATAATTAACGTCTAAAATGGTGACTGATGAAAACAAAATAGGCAAGAGGAAAACTACACAGTAAAAGAAATGGTGCTTGATGATACACTTGTGTACCGGAAACTGACTCCTTGTGACCCAATCTTTATGTACCGGATGTTACAAAATAATCGAGGGTATTATTAACTTCTTGTTATATTTACTCTTTTCAATGTAACAACATCCTTATAATTTAATATTAGTGTATATTTAAATTTTGACATGGAACTCTTAGTTCCTTATCTAAATATATCTAAGTTTCTGTAATAATAATCATGTTCTTTAAACTAAATATTATTTGAGTACGTCATTACGCTGCACCAGACCAAATAACAAGTTTCAGATATAACCGTTAAGCATCCAATACAGACCATTCAAAGAATTAGTGTAATTGTAGTGGCTATGCATCAAACATTAATGTATGTAAATAACGTTAGGCTAATTATGATATTTTAAAGCCTTTATATGGTACAGTGACGATTTTCGTTTTAAAGTATTCTTGAAACTACAAAAATACTAAATAATAATAATAAATAATGGAAAATTAGGGTCATCGTCTAAGTCTGTAATTGTCCTGGAAGCGTTTGGTGAAACAGATCATACCCGTTGCTGAAGAACGAGCTCAATCTATGTCCGTATGTACCCGTGATGTGGTCGAATGAGGGTAACCTCGAGTTTATAAATTAGAACACAGAACAAAGAAATTATTCAAATGAATTTATGTGAATAATTATCACATGCAATTTTTCCAAATTTGTTCAATCACTTGATGAAAGTTTAACATTACCAAGGCTTGGAATTTATCAGCAATGTAATTCTGCATTTCAAAATAAGCAATATTATTTTTTTTACAGATTTTTTGAAATGCCATTACTAATGAATAATATGTTATGGTATACTCGTTAAAAGATGTCATTATTTTACATTTCTTCTACTGTCCGTTTCCAATGATTATATTGACGTTTATCAATTATTAAAACTAACTCGGACGATGAATCAGCTAGTGTTTTTAAATTAATTGAAATTGCTCATATCGGGGTGGTATTTCATTTATATGAATTTTTCGACCTTTCTTAATTACCTTAGATTAAACACCTTATAATCGTAATCTATTGTTTGCGTTTTTTATAGGATAGTGCCTTAAAGAGAACAAAATTTCCTCTGTCTACCTAAAAAATAAAAGTTACATATATCGTTTGAGAGAGTTAATAGAAGGTTTATTACTTTTTTATAATGGACATCATACCTAGTTTATATATAAGAATATTAAATTGGTTAAATGGTTCTGTCGTTTCTGCACATTGTAACAAAAAGTTTTGCTTTGGTTTCAAGCAAGATTCAGTGTCAGTTTCGCAAATCCTTACTACACACCAGCCTGGACGTTATAAACCTGGAAATCCGTTTTATAACATTTACCTATAATATTATAAAAACGATGTGTGTGAATCAATTATTACATGTAATTTAATAGTGGCCAAATATTAAAATGTAAGATTACAAAGGTCTATATTATACAAGGTAAGAAATTATGCCACACCACGTGAGTTCGTAACATGCTTCCTCGTGTACTGCATGAAATCTTTAACATCTATGCTCATGTTATGCTTCCCGCAAATTTTAAGACAAATGAACGCAAAGTGCGCTGAATAAAATATTGTTACGAGTTTTTAAACAATTAGGACCTTTCACACTATTTTTCTTTTTGCTCTGTGAAATAATTCCATGTTTAAATCACTAAATGATTGTTCTGTGAATTTTACAATTTATTATTCCTGCCTTTTCTATGGATTTCATTATAGTCACCAGATCAACTACTGGATGAAGTGGCAGTGTATATTCCTAGGATATGTAGATTGTTAACTTGTATTTTAATGGGAGGAATGAATCATTATTTCATTATTATAAATATAATAATTTAGAAAATATCCACGCTTAGTAGAATTTACCATGGTAGTGAAATTCACCAATATTGGAACTGAGTGTTACCTATATAGTATATATATACTATATATATATATTTATAGTTTATATATAAAGTAAATAAAGAGCTTTAGGTTATTTAGCGAAGTTTTCTTGTCTAGAAACGGTTTATAATAACAAGATACCCTAGTACTCCAGATATATCTCGGTCTGTTATCAAGGTAATTGTGTTTGCTTGCCGAAGGCAATTATACAACGTAATACATTTGCATTTATACATTGATGTGAACTGCAAAAACCCGTATCTTAATTTTTTATATATATACTATAAAATATATATATAAAAGCTTATATATATATAGGTTATTTTATATATATATAGGGTAATATATATTTATAGGTTATATTTTAGCTGTATTCCAGAATTTAAACGCTATTCTTCAATTCGTTTTAGATATATAATGCGGAAAACAGACCGAAATGAGACTTTTTCCACTTCATGAGTGGTAGCTTCGTAATCAACTCAGGACAATGACAACCTAATAATAATTAATAATAAATAAAGCATTTATGATTTACTTAAGTTTTACTTAGGAAGGTCTCTTTGTAATGTAATTAGATTTAATTTGAAGTTCAATAACTAGATAACACTTCACTATTATCTTATTTACTTTATTTATAATAATAACTTTCGTTATCGTTTTGCTGGCTAAATAAAATTATCGATATCTTTAAACATTTTTTGTTTCTTAATTTTATTTATTAAACTGCGATTTCCGGTTGGGTTCCTATCATAAATAATATTATACGGACGGATATATGGACAATATTCGTAATGTCTGTAAGGACGAGAAGTTTTATCACAAAGGACTGAGCTGTATCTAGTTGCATTCGTTTTGTATTATCGTACATAAACATTGTATAGAACATCATGTTAATTTTTTATTTCAATAAACTTCTATTTATATCAATTAATTAGAGAATTAAGACACTAAAATCTTTGTTTCTGATGTTAAAAATTTATAAACATGCTATCAGTTTATATTCATTGACGAATTAAAAAATATAGTTCCCTTTCCACCGTGTAGCCCCCTTGTATGAGGGGCCGTCATGTTAACTTTTTAAGTGTTGAGTAATACTGCGAGTACGTAAAAAAAGGCTACTACGTCAGTATTTAAATAAAAGTTCATTCTTAAACTATTCGTTCCATGAATATTCCTTGCTTCTATCTAGAATATATCATCTTGTTCAACGGTTGGAGTAACTGTACAACATATATCTGGTTTTTATTCTTTATTTAATGAGTACAGCTTGAACAGTTAGTAGCATTATAGCGCTAATCGTTGTTGAAGCAGTTTCCACATCCTTGAAATTGCGTTATTACTCCTCCGTTATAATTAGTTCAAATAATAAACCCTTAATTGGAGGTGCTTTAATAGAATTTATTTTTGGGATCATGTGTCATTATTCATAAGCAATAGCAATTCGGATTAAATTGATCATGATATTACATTGGGCTTAGTCTCTGTCTTTATGATTCTTTCTTGATATTCTGTATATTAAATTAATAATTTACAAATAGTTGTCATATATTATTTGAAAATTGTATAATTTTTTCATAGCTTAATCCTTTCTCCATATTACTATAAAATGCAACTTATTTCAATTAAATTTGTATTCAGTAAAGTCCTTTTGAGAAGTATAATTACCAATGAAAAATGAGAAAATATATATCAAATTGAATACACACATAGAGGTATCGCATTGTTGTAGGGGTTTATATACCTAATATGGAAATGTTGAAAGGCAGATTTAAAGGGCTTGAGCCAGTAACGAGCTATATAAGGTGTCTTTTTATTATGTATCCTGTCCTTTTATGCTTATTGCAACCATCTTCTGTACATTTCACGTTGTAAACCTGGGTTTTCCTCTATATTATGATATTCTCCCTTAATATATTTAATTTATACAGCTTTGGTGGTAGAATTGATATTAATTTTGAAATATTTTTTAATGTCAAAAAATATATATCGGATTTCTAAATATTTCATATTCTGATTGAGTTTTACCACAAACCGGTTATATTCATAAATATACATAAGAAAACGTGTTTCCGAGTAATATTTCTATGTAAATATAAAACATGTAGTACCTCTTGTGTCAGTTTTAAAGTTACATTTTTCATTTACATTGTAAATAGTGCAAGGAAACATGTGCCTCACTATAGCTGAAACACTAATAGCTTAATCAAGGCACTTTCATAATACAAATACTTATTATAATATCCTCATTTCTATGCAATTGAGGAAATTTAATGAAATCTCTGTGCAACATTTAAAATGCTAAATTTTTTTATTAATTTTTAAAATAAATTATTTTAAACAAAAAGAATTTAATTAAGTAAGTTAAAAATTCAAAGAATAAATCAAAGTCATTTTATACGTTTAAGTCAATTTTATTTCAATGAATATACGTATTTAAACCACCACAAATAATTAAGCTGATATTGATTTTGTAGGTAATGTTATAACGAATTTGATAATAAAAACTCTGTCGGTAAATTTAGAATAAAACATGTGAGTCACACAGTAAATATCTATTAAAAAATACTGTTATGAAATTAACATTGGAACCTGCCTATGCTGCGGTGCAAAGCCATATAATCTGGTCTATTTACAATCTAAGAAGGCACATCCAGTATTTACTTACTGTTATGATTATGTATATAAAATAATAGTTTTAGATATATAAACTTTCCATACAAGATTATTAAATTATTTTAGTAATTCAAGCCATCCTCTTAGTTTGTGTTTTATCCCGGACTCCTCAATCTACTGTTGATAAGTAAATTCATTTGGAAATACTTTATTATGATTAGGATTTCCTAATTCATTTTGAGCAATAATTAATTTGTTGTATTTTAATTTCCACACAATTACATGGTAATTGCAGTGTATTTATTTTTTATCAACAATAATAATTGTACTGTTTTCAATTCAAAATGATTTATTTCTCTATTGCACGTTAGTTGAGAAAGAACTCAGCAACTATTCTCGATTTTTCTGCAGTAGTCCCTTCATATCAAATATAAATTCTAGAGGTCTTGAGTTGGAATGTAATGGATATCATAATATCTTTCTCAGGTTTTTATTTTAAGCTTTGCAAAGCAAATACAATCGGATCTTAACGGCGTATTTATTATCATATTTCTTCCAACCATCTGTTATTCATTTTATTCAAAACCCGAGAAGTCGTGACGTCCACTATACACTTTCCGAGAATTCTCGTAAAAACCTCAGGCAACATTAGCCAGAGTTGTAAGTGTTATATAATTATTTATTTTGTTGTGTCCGGCACCTTCCACCTTGAGTTGTGTCACAACATTTATTTTTGCGCTAAGAGTAACATATTACATGTTTTATATTTTACCTTCTTTTTCCTGAACGTACGACTTGGTTTTATATCATGTTTTATTTGTTTAATACTGTAAAATATTTGAATTATTCAGCAATAAAGAAGTAGTTAATACAGTAAACGTCAAATCTTGTTTCTTCAGCTAATAACACAGTGCAGCTTCTATTTTTATATACTTTCATACCGAATAGTTCATTTGCATTTATTTATAAGAGGAAAATTTGTACTTATGTTAATATGTTATTTATATTTTATGGGTTTTTAATTTTAAACTATAGAAATACACGATACGTAAAAATTAAGTTATAAATATGTAAGTAAACACGGTTGGAAAGTAATTATCTCCGGGCAGATAGTTATATTGCCAGCGGCTAGGGAGTGGCTAGGAAGGTAAACCGTTTTCGAGAGAGAGGTACAATCCAATTTTTGTGAGGAAACCCCCCCCAGCATAACCATTACCTGAAGTATGCCTTGGTTAGTTCTCTATTACATTCCTAGTTAACTGTAATGTCAATACACTTAGTTCCTATATTTATATTTCTGTATAAATTTAGTGTTGATATTTTTATATGATGGTAGTTTGTATGTAGCTATGAAATGTTTTAATTATATAATGTTAAAAACTAATTGAAGTATATACATTTGTTCTGTTATATAGTTCACCGTTTTCTAAAATAATTCCAATTTCTTGACATTTTATCTGTCTCAGGTTTTCAAGTATAAAAATTATTGCAAGATTGATTAAAACACGGGCTCCCAGTGGAATAATGTTTAAAACTTTTCAAAACAAAGAAGAAACCATGATTGAAAAAATAGCTAAAACATTGTAGGAAAGATATTGATTAAAATGTACAATATCTTTAGCAGGTTATATATAGTACATGAAAAGAATGAATTTTGGTTATGAGAACCGTGAAATAAGATTTTAGAGGCTCGATTAAGAAGGACCACTTCACACTAGGTAGTAAAGACGCCGAACACACTGATTTTAACAAGAGTTCACCAGGTTACACATAATGAGTTTATGAACAGTGCATATTCAAATAAAGTGCAGAAAATAAACAGTTACCTTTGTTTTCATGAGGGGTAACCGTAGTCTGCTGTTGTTGAGGGCCAGGTTGTGATCAGGAAGTGTGGAAATAGGCTGCTGTCTTGTAGGCAGGCGTGAAGACGGAAGATGTCCTTCACGGATTCACTCACGCACAATACGACCGCAAACGAATAGTTCATAACACTGTGGCCAGTCCTGTAGAGCACGGTAGACGCGGGTGTCCGGGAACAGAGACGTTCTGGTAGAGATTGCCAATCCAGAGCACTGACTTTAATGTTAATGTAAATGTGCAACAAATAGAGATAAAAACTAATATTTAAGTGAGAGAGTAACACATGGGGCATAAAGTCACGTGTTGAGTAAGTATGGTCAGCAGTGGCTAGAGTGCTAAGTGCCCCAGGCGGAACTGAGAGTGTACTGAGCAAGCGTGCCGTCGCTTGCAAGTTGGGCAACACGGAGCCTTGATAAGTCAAAAACCGTTGTGGTTGGTTGGTGAGTGTACAGTAAACAGCTGATTCATGAAACAATGGTTCATTGGTCTGTCACTGTACGTGAATATTTTAAAACCTAGTAAGAAATGGTATTGTAGGCACTAGGCCGCAGAAAGAGATATAGAATTAATGCAGTATATAAAGTTTTAGTAAAATAAAGGCAAATATAGAGTATAAATTGCCCAAAAAATATATACAATAATTATTGTTCAATAAAAGAAGCCTTTTCATATTAGGCAATAAAAAACAAGTTATTTTAACGCAATATACTTAACAGTGCATATGATACAAATTTAGTATATTTAGGAGTGGTTCTTAACACACATGATACCAACATGTGTTTCTAATTTTGGTACATTGCTACAGGTATAGTTTTTTTTATCCTAATAGAGATAACAATGAAAATCACATTCCTGTACCTTTTCCATTGCTAACGATGTTTCTCTTCTCCCATAATATTTTTATCAGAATCTGCGTATTTAGACATGCATTGGTTATTCAAAATTTTAACCAGTCTTCAATTTAGTTTAGAAAAAATTTACTTACTTTAAACTTTACATTAGTGTTTATTATATTATTGGTGTGAAATGTGTGAAAAAAACAAGATTTCATTAGGTTAGGTAAAGTTAGGCAAGGTTTAGAATAATGTAAAACAAACATTTTAAAAATTAAATTTATTATATAATGGTTTTTTGTCACTTTTATATATGTCATAAAAAATAAAAATAAAACTATATATATATATATACATATATATAATTTAAAAAAATATAAATATACTATTTACACAAATTAAGTAAATAAAGCTGATGTAGTATATCAAATATTGTACAATATTTGAGCAATTGGAGAAATTTAAAGCTTTTAGATAGTGAAGCAAGACCGTTAAGTATTATTTTATGTTCGTGTCACATGTTAATATTGGAAAAGTTAGCTTTTAATAACTAGTAACATATTGAATATATATATCTCCAAGTACCAAATTTCCCTTAAGCTTTAATGAAAATTTACCTTAAGCTTCAATGAATAATATTGGTGTATATTTCATGTCATATTAGTATTTTTGTGAACATTAACATTAAGTTTAAGTGTGTAAAATAAAGTAAGCTCTGATGTGAAAGTTTATCTAGACACAATAGTTAGCATACAGATGGGCTGGAGGAGAGTGGGCCAATCATTAGTGACCTGAAGACACTTTCCGTTCTCTTTTGTCTTGAGAATAGTAATGCAACATTATCTTCATTTGCATTCTGGGACAACTTCTTCATTACTTTGTAACAGGTAGATAGACATTTAGAATACAGATGGGATGAAGCAGAGTGGGCCAATCATTAGTGACCTGAGGAACACTTTTTTCGGTTCTGTCTTGTCTTGAGAATAGTAAATGCAACAATTATCTTCATTTGCATTCTGGACAACTTCTTCATACTTTGTAACAGGTAGTAGACATATAGCATACAAATGGGCTGGATCAAAGTGGGCCAATCATTAGTGACTTGAGTGACAACTACTGTTATATCTTACCTCAAAAATAGTTATAATATGGTTATAATTTTTGCTTTCTGGGATAATTTCTCCATATTTCAACAGTAACATATTATATGCTTGTTATACATTTTGCTTATCTGAATAACAATCTTTACCAATATACCCTTAATAGTTACCTAATTTATGAACAGTAAATTTAAAATTTTAATATCTTCTACTGAATTATTCTTTTAGTTACCCAGTTTGACCATAAAAATACATATATGGAGTGTATTCATTTAATATTAATACATATCGTTGCGTAGAAAATTATAAAATAATATTTCCAACATATAGTACTGTTTACATGTAGAGTCTTAGACATACACTTTTTATTATTCTTGTAGCCTTTTTATAATTCATGCAATACTCCTTTATTAAAATCAGTCTGTTTTATTTAATACAAAACAAATATTTAAAATAATGTTGATAATATAAGATATTTTTATTTAAAGTAACATTTATTTGATTATAAGGATATTGCTATTGTATTTTATTTAACAGTAACATTTAATTCGTTACAAGTAACGAAGTATACTTGCATCTATTCTTGCTTTTACGAATGGATGGAACCTAACTATATCATTAAAGGTTAATATATAATAAAATACGTTACATCACATAACATTGGAAGATGGTAGTCAGATGTGGAGATGGAAAACCTACAAAGGGAGCAGGTATTAAGGAACGTGTCCAGATTGCGGAAGCACAACAATTGTGTGTCAGCTGGAAGGAACTACGATTACAAGAAAGGGTTTATGGAGCTCAGAGATTCTTTTGTGACTGAATATTTACTGAAGTACTTTGTCGTTGAGCCTCCATGGAAACACTCCACCAAACATATGAGTTTAAAATATAATTCGAATATTTTATGTAAAACAATACTGTTCACTCGATACGGTTTATTTGTGAGGTTTTTTACACAGAAATCAGTTTTATTCCAAAAGTATTTTCTTATAAGAAAATACACATTAGTTATATTTTTTACATCTACTATGTAACTGTACTGAAGTTATCCAACAAAATATAGGTATAAGAAAGTTTTGGTAAAGCGAGGAAATAAAATTGTATTTTGTTAACTAAACTTTATAATAAAATTCTCGTAATGCTTCCATGTTTTTTTTTAGAAATCCACTAACACATTCATCCATACACATAAGCACGAGGGAATGTTTGTATGACTGTGTAAGTATTGGAATATGTACTGTATGAGGAAGTGTAGCTACACAGTGTAGCTTCTAAATTTATAATTGTTCATACCGAATATTTCATTTACAATCCTGTAGTAAGTATAGGAAATGATGTACTTATATTGTTATGTTATTTATATTTTATGGATTTAATTTTTAAATTATAGAAATACACGAAACGTAGAAAATTACTTATGAATATGTACTTAAACACTGTTTGAAAGTAATTATCTCCGGACAGATAGCTATATTGCCAGTGGCTAAGGAGTGGCTAGGAAAGTAAACTGTTTTCGGGAGAGAGGTACAATCCACCCTTTGTGAGGAAACCCTTCCAGCATAACAATTGCCTAAAGTATGCCTTGGTTGGTTTTCTCTACATTCCTGGTAAACTGTACTGTCAATACTATTAGTTCATAAATTTTTCTTTTTGTATAGTGTGGATATTTCTATATGATTATAACAGTTCTCCGTGTATCACATAACTTTTTCATTATATAAATGTAAAAACTTTTAAAATATTTATTTTTTCTGAGATATAGTTTACTATTTTCGAAAAAAAAAACAACTGAGATAACATATTTCTTTACCTTTTAACTGTCCCAGGTTTTGTGGTATAGGAAATACCCTAAGTACATGACTATAACACGGCCTTCCAGTGCAAACATTTTAAACCTTAACAGAACAAAGAAGAAATCATTATTTTAAAAACAAGTAATTAAAAACTGTAAAAAAAATATTAATAATACAAATTTTCAAATATCTTTGGCATGTTACATATATTACAATATATAAGAAAAATGTAATATGTATAAGGATGAGTTATTAAAATATGACATCAACATATGACTCTACTTTTGGTTCATTGCTACCGATATGATTTATAATCATAATATAAATAAAAATGAAAATGCCTTTCTTGCATGTTTCCAAATATTACAATGTTTCCACTATATTTTTTCATCAGAAATTACATTATTAGGCAAGCATTGGCTAATTAATAAAAATCGAACCATTCTCCAATTTTGATTAAATAATGTACTTACTTTAAGCTTAACATTAGTGTTTAATATATTGATAGTGTGAAATTTGGATAGAGATTTTAAAGATAATTTTTGTCTTTTAATCATATTTTAGATTGTTCTTCCCAAATATATATATCTGTGTGTGTGAGTGTGTGTGTGTGTATATATATATATATATATATATATATATATATAAAAAAATTTCAATAAACATAAATAATTAAACGATTACGCATCTATATATCAACAACGAAAAGGATTTGCTTTGGAAAGTCGACTCTGTGTACTCACTACGATATTGATAATGTATTATTTGTAAGAATACAAAACCACAAAACCTAAAGTATATATATATATATATATATATAGGGACTTTCTAGGATTCTCTTGTTTTACAGGGAAGTTTAATTGAGGTATTTTATTACTAAAAGCGTATTAATTTGGGACTTTACTTCAGTTGTACCTAAATGATTTACTGTAACTTGATCTTATGTTACAATTTTATGTAACTACCAAAAGTTAATGCCTAAAAACTTATTCATCGTCCACAAAGCTGTTAGAAATATATTTTTTTTACATTTTTCATGTTAATGATGTTAATGATCTTTAACCAATGAACGCGCTTGTAACGTGGAGGGGAGTTTAAGTTACCATATATTCACCCAGAACAGAGTTCGGATCATAGGAGAAAATACATACTCATAAATTGACGGCGACGAGCAACATAGATAGATAAACAGAAAAGTATGAAGCTGGTGATATATACCGTCAATACTGAGAGTTTACAAAACTAATTTATACCCAGAATTCAAATTCAGTAGATAATTTGAGAACAAGGGTTATTGGTTGACTAGATAGGGTGGAGAATAAAAAGGTCCATTAAATCGATCATCGTGAGTAGGATTGATGCTGTATATATCTGAGAATCTTTTGAATTTAGTAAAATATATCCAATACTATGGGACCAAAAATAGGGAAACCGAGACCACTTAACACTAGTATACAAAATAAACTGTTGGAAGGGTTGGACTGAAACTAACATTTTATACATTGAGTGAATGCTCAAAAACCACTACGACACCACGAAAATGAACACTTGCGGTTCGAGAAAAAAGCAATACGACGATAAGGGAATGACTGTCATGTGGGTAGTTGGGGGTGGTGCCGGGTTTTTTGATTATATGAATGCATGAACAGCAAACCCTTATCTCTCTTGAGGTACATCTAATTGTTAATAAATCACTCGTTCTTGACAACTTAAAAGTGAACTTAAATATTGGAAAATCATCAATTTAATTTTTACGTAAGAACTTTTTACCTAACATACATTCACAAACGTATGCCCAAAATTGTGTCATAAGCAAAATTTTATTGAATTGAATTCCCTCCTTGAAAAATGTTGAATTTTGTCTAGATCTACCAGTAGTGTTTGCTGTGATGTGTTTTTGTACATATATATAGTTTAGGAAATTTTATACTAAATTTATACTCAATATATATATATATTTATCTCGGATATGATTTCCTTCCTCCCATGTTCCAAACTGTCAAATAGTAAGCCTCTCCCAGTCGCTATAGTTGGATTGTTTGATTATATAGACTTTCCTAATATCTATCTTAAAATAATTAAAATAAATGTTATTTTTAAGGTTATCTTTAGTGGTGTATTATAGTAATAGTTCCACTGATTATGTTATTTCATGTTTAGATCAACTTTAAATTGATCTGTAATATCAATAGATTTTGGAACGGAGAGAAACACTAAATTTATAAAATGTTTATCGTATCAACATTTATATATCATGGAGAAAAATCAATGTATATAATATTTACTTAAAGTTTGTTTTTATCCATATTGTGCAATTCTTTGAAACACTGAAAACTAACTGATATGATGTTATGTCGACTTTAGAGAATATTTAATTATAATGTTAACAAACATGAGCGATTCATATTACAGTACTATTTATACATAATAGTGACACGCAATGAATTGTATGGTGATTTAGATTTTCACTAATAAATTTGCCGCAGCGTGATGAGGCACTTAAGCTGTGGCGGGAACAATAGGAGCGTAAGGAACGCATTAAGTGATTACAGCTTTGCAGGAGAAGTACAAATTGCCTCATTACCACATAGATTGCAGTAAACCTTGCAGGAAAAGGAAACCATTAAATTGGAGGCTTGGATTGATAGCTGAAACAACTCTAGACTTCTGCTGACAGTAGTGGTGTACCTTCGCTGCTATGTTATTTTTAAGAACTTAAAAGATTTATGGAACTTACTGGATTTTTATACGTTAGAGATCTTGACTTACTCGTATTTTCACAGTAATGGCGACTCTTCACCCTTTGTTACTATTAGAAACTGTATAGGTTTTTTGGAAATTACTGGATTGATAGCTGTAACATTTCTTAACTTCTTCTGACAGCGATGGCCTGCCTATCTTCACCCTTACGTTACTGTTTGTAAAATAAATTTATGAAGTTACTGAGTTGATCGTAGTAACAGTTCTTGGCTTCTGCCGACAGTAATAGTGTATCTTCGCCATTCTCTACCCTCAGGAACTGAATAAGTTTACGGAAATTACTAGATTGATCGTTGTAATAGTTCTTGACTTCTACTGAAAGTAATAGCGTATCTTCACTCTTAGTTACTATTACGAACATGTGTCCACATTATGGAAGCGACTAGATTAATTGAAATAACATTGCATTACTTCTATTGACAGTAATAGTGTATATTCACTCTTAGTTACTATTACGAACATGTGTCCACATTATGGAAGCGACTAGATAACTTGAAATAACATTGCATTACTTCTATTGACAGTAATAGTGTATATTCACTCTTAGTTACTATTACGAACATGTGTCCACGTTATGGAAGCGACTAGATTAATTGAAATAACATTGCATTACTTCTACTGACAGTAATAGTGTATATTTACTCTTAGTTATTATTACGAAGACATGTACACATTATGTGAGCGACTAGATTAGTTGAAATAACATTGCATTACTTCTATTGACAGTAATAGTGTATATTCACTCCTAGTTACTATTACAAACACATGTACACATTATGGGAGCGACTTGATTATTTGAAATAACATTACATTACTTCTACTAACAGTAATAGTGTATATTCACTCTTAGTTACTATTACGAACATTGTGTCCACATTATGGAAGCGACTAGATTAATTGAAATAACATTGCATTACTTCTATTGACAGTAATAGTGTATATTCACTCTTAGTTACTATTACGAACACATGTACACATTATGGGAGCGACTAGATTAATTGAAATAACTTTTCATTACTTCTTCTGACAGTAATAGGGGAATCTTTGGCCTGTGTTACTTGTAGGAAGTGAATACATTTCTTAATGCACCTTTTTTATCAAGCGATACACCAAATTATTGAAAAACCCTACCGTTTTAAAGATTGCACACCTAATTACCATTTTTGAATTGTACACTATTGTCGTATTCATGGATATGATATAACTTTTAGATTTTTAAAGTACTTGTAAAAAACTATGTAAATTTCATTTAATATACTGTAATTCGTTAGTAGAATTAAGCTTATTGAAAATAACTCTTTTTAATAAAAAAGATTCTTTTCGTAAAAAACTGAGAAATATACAAATATAAATTCTGTTTACGTTTCTTACTTCTAGTTATAGAAACACTTTTCAACTTATCAACACATTATAGGTGATGCCTCACAAATTGTTTGAATTTACCAGAATAATCAGGAAAAGGTTATTATTTTATTTTCATATTTAGTTATATTGCTAAATTTTTTAATTACGTTGTTACGAGTTAATAGAAAAATAAAACAATATTTGCCAATCAAAATTTGAAACTTCTCTTAATTTTACTTTAAATTTTAGAAAAACTTAATTTATTAGGCAAATGTCAAATGGAAGGCTAAGAAAATACCAGTCTATTTTAAAAACAAAATTAAAATGTTCTGAACGCAATATAAATTCTGTTGTTTTATAGATGAGAAACATGTTCAAACAAATGTTAGTGATCATCAACCTAAAAGTAATAATAGAATCACGTTGACACAAAACATTGTACAATATTTTGCTTTAGTTGTATTTCAATAACTAGGTCTTTTATTTACAATCCTGTAGAATATATTGTTTAATCAACAAGGATATTTCTGAATGGAGCGTTTTCTAATTGTTGTAAACTAGTATTAAACATTTTCTAAACATCCATCCGGGAAATCCAACCAATGAACTATAAAAATGTCTATTTTTAAAGTTACTTTGAATATGAAATACTACGAAATATGAAAGGTCAAAATGTTCCATGATAATTACGTCGTACATTTGCTATTCTTTACAGCATTCATTGTGTGATATTTCAATAAATATTATTCATTTCGTAAATTGCATGTTATACGTTATTTATATCACATGCTCTATAGAAAAATCCTTCCAAAATACATAAATCAAAATTATTCTAACAGAACATTTTAAAATTTACATTTCGTTAATAGATTCAAAACGTCTTAAGGTTTACTTTTAGGAGCAGGTGTAACGTTGCGCAGCTAAGCGGTCTGTTTACTTATTCATCACGCTTTAATCATGTTTTCTGTTTCTAAGCAGGCACCTTGAAAAATAAAATATAATAATAGTATATTTAATATAACAATTATGTTATTAACTCGACATTGCAGGTATATCTTTATATTAGTATATTGATAAGTCAACAAAACCCCTTTTTTAATTTTTTTTATTGCCATACACGTGTTTCGGTATTCAACCATCAACAGTGTAGGCTACATTAACCTCTAAATAAATAATAAACAACTAAATTGTGTATATTTAAACCGATGCTAAATTTATGTGACACAGTTGTAATTTATTAGTAATCCGTACTTAATAGTTTTACTTACTTACGTACTTATTTTTTGTAATGCTATATAAAATGTTACGAGGGTCTTTATTATGATTTAGATAGATATACAATTTTTCTTTTGTGTTTAATTTTTTTTCCTTACATTTTGATATCTAAAATGTCAATGTTTTTTTCAACATTTTTCAGTTTCTAGTAAGTGTTCACAGTCAACTAAATTGTGTATATTTAAACCGATGCTAAATTTCTGTGTCAAAGTTGTAATTTGTTAGTAATCCGTACTAGTTTTACTTACTTACGTACTTATTTTTTATAATGCTATATAAATTGTTACGAGGGTCTTTATTATGATTTAGATAGATATACAATTTTTCTTTTGTGTTTAATTTTTCTCCTTACATTTTGATATCTAAAATGTCCATGTTTTTTTCAAAATTTTTCAGTTTCTAGTAAGTGTTCACAGTCACTATATTTCATTTTGTATACACCAGATTGTTATACAATTCTTGTTTGTCATCATTTTGGTTCACTTTGTTTTTAATAAGTTTAAATGTACTATTTCTTGTACAGTAGCTGATGTAAATTGTTGAATAAATTTAAATATGGAATAAAGATAATAATTAAAATTACAAGAGTGTTACATAAATTTAACATCTGTTTAAACGGTCCACATGTGTATATTTATTTTTTTATTATTTGTTTAGAGGTTAATATACAATGGTAGTTGTTGAATACCAAAACACGTGTATGGCCATAAATATACTTAAAAAAGGGTTTTAGTTTACTTTTCACTATACTAAGTACTACAACAAATATAATAGTAAATAAAATATTACCATGTAAAATTTCAAAATTCCTTTTAGAAATTGTTATATGAAGAGTGCCAATAATTATGAATATATTATTTAAGTCAACAGATGTCCACCTGTTATAGTGGAAATTGACTTTCTGAATTTCATCACTTCAGGCGGACATCCCTCAAATGAAAATTTAGTAAAAACATTGGTTGAGTAGACCTCATAAGTTGCAACCTAGCCAAACTTTTAGCAGCCAATCTTTTTACGCTTCACAATTTAATCAATCACAAATATAAAGTGCTGTTTTACGTACTGACCTGCTATTACATAAAAAGTTATAAATGTTTTTCAGGACCAGGTTCCAATCAGTTCTAACAGCTAGGCACCTCGTTTTAGAAGTGAAGAAGTTTATCCCGAACTACTAATTCCAACTGAAGTATTAGTTGCAGCATTAGTTTTATTAAAAATTGGTTTAAAATATGTATAGCTCAATGTTTTTCAATCCATCATTGCTGAATATAGTATTTACAGTATAATATATTAAATAAGGTTTCTAAGCGTACATACATTGGATAAACCAAAAAAATTTCTATTGGAAAGTGAACTTAACCTTTTCCAAAGATAACTCAAATCACACATCGATCTGTGTTCAGGTTTCTTGTTTTTTTTTTTTTTTTTTTTTTTTTTTTTTTTTTTTTTTTTTTTTTGAAAAACCTTGAAATTAAGTTGTATGATTTATGTGAGTTTAGGAAGTTGCATTCACATATTTACTATGTGTTAAGTGCATAGTGTGTTATAGTATAGTATTAAGTAAGTTACGTACTTTGTATCTTCAACCCGATAACACAGCTATGAGGCTTTGTAAGATGTTTTCATGATTTTTTAAATGTATTAGGGGCTTGACTTTTCAATTTAAAAGAGTTTATTCATTAAATTAACGCTTAAAATATTTCCCTATCACGTTTTCAATAAATATTACTTATCGGGGCTTTACAGATGAGTCATCAATTAGTTCGTTATTTAATCTCAAACGTGCTTAGCCTTTTATACATAATATGACATTTCCAATCGTACGTTGAATTTTATTATGTATCGTAATCAATATTTTTCATATATTCCACTTCTTTACTGGAATGTTATAACAAGTATATTGCTGCACATTCTACATGATTACAAAACTTACACATAAGCTATAAATCTAATAAGATACAAATGTTACAGAGATCACAAACACTGTACTACTTAGGCGATATTACGCTATCAGGATGATATTTCTTACTCTAATTAAGTCTCTAAATCATCTGAACTTAAAAATCCTACACTTATATTTAAGAAATAATTATTTTAAATAATTATTATATTATCATAAATACAGTGCATTTTGGTTTGACACTTACACTGATAGAGGAAATACTAAGCATTAGCCACTCCCTCCCGGTTCAAGATACATACTATTGTATGTTCACTTTGATATACTATTTTAATTTTATACTTTCCTTCCAATCCATGGAATCTAATGTCATTTGAATAATTTAGAAAGTATCTATATAACATAAAACGTGGATTTATGTAAAGTCTATTAATTAAGGTAGGAATGAGTACTGACAATATGTTTTAGAAGAGTCTGTTGTCATATTCAACACTAAAATAGGCATATAAATATTTAAAAGAAAGTACAACATTCCTTAGATTTCACCAAACAAACATTGTAGTAATTGGCAATCCGTTATAATAAAACTATTACAATAATTTGTTTTAAATCAAATAAAATATAAGCATGTAAATTAGTTTCTCTTATTAACATTCTACCACGTAATGTAACTAAAGCTACTTCCATACAGAAGTTAAAGAGAGATACCTGTGTTATAACGTAAATATCTAAATATTAACACGCCAAAAAACGTCATCTATTGCTTTAAACTTGTATATGTTGGTTTTTGTTTAAATATAATGAGTCACGGTGAACACTTGTTAGGGACAGGTATGATTGAGGATTACGTGAAATTAATATATTAATTATTATCTGGTATCCAGCATGTATTGAATAAATAATTATTCAGTGATTTGTTTGTCGTTTCCAACCACATAGGATCAACTAGTGGTGGCTCTTTTCAGATATATATATCCCCACAATAGTAATTAATCTGCTAATTATGGATTATCAAGTTAACTATTCATGAACAGATACATACCTTATTGATTAATAGGGCTATTTATATTACTACAAACCTATGATCATCACTGTGTGTACGGTGGTATGTCTAATGAAAATACACAGGTATTTATACATTTCTGTTTTCATCATCATTGTCAAAATATATTTCGAAATAGGGACGTAGGGGTTATAGGGAAACTATGCATAACAAACAAGTTTCCTCAGGTAACACATAGGTTACATTATAAATTTAGACAAGTGTGTATGAAAGCCTGCTATACATAACTAGTATAATACAGTATACAAATTGTAAACAAAAGTAAAAAGTGTAACAACACGATAACTCCTGATCATCGTGGAGATAACCACGAGTGTTAACTAACATATAATGTGATACAGAAAGTTGTAAACTACGATGACATTTAAAGTTTTCGTATATAGATGAGACAAGTGTTGGATAACAGATACCTTCTTGCCTTAGAACCTTAGATACCCACGTAGAAAATACTTGGTTGACTACTCGACAGCTCTAGTGGGCGTTATATGCTAATTATAGTATATCTGCACAATGTGTCCATTTAATATATCAGGGGCTCAAATTCGTGTAAGTATAGATCGAGAATTCGTAGCAGGATTCAATTATGTCTAGTTTATACATTCCAGTTGAAACTACTATAGGTACAGCAAAAATTTGTCTTATATCAGGGCAGCCCAGATATTTAGGGGATGAATTTTCAAAACTTCTTGTTATTACGCGATATTATAGTGTCCTGAATAACTGGATCAGATTTTTAAATACCTTAAAGTAAAATATATAGAAAAATTAAAGATTATTATCTGTTTTAAATTATAATTGTTCCTCAGAATTATTAAACTAATGATCCAAACAAAATTCCTCTCTAAATTAGCAGTTTTCGGTAGTAAATATTTTTTTTAGTAAAAGCGTATAATTTTCTGATTAATACTTTAAAGTTATACAAAATGTTTACCTAGTATTCTATAAAACGCTCGGTTTAAATATTATATTCTTAAGTTAAACAGATTAATTTTAAGGTTTTAATACTCTTTCCCAAACATTGCCACACGGTGTTATCTGTATCTACGAGTTATCTGGATCTATGCCTGGATTTAATATATAATGTTTGAGGAGGAAGGGAAGGGTGGTGAGAGAGAACAAGTAGTGAATAAATGGCGCTGGAAGTGGACAAGATCTCCCGGTTGGATGTGACTGACAACTCTGCAGTGTTCTCTGATCTCTTCCTCATCACGCAGTTGTTAGCTTCCGTTCTGATAGTAAATCACGGTAATTGTGATACGCAATGTAACAAAATTAGTATTATTTAAAACAATAACTTATTATCAGTTTTAATCTTTTCACGCTTAAGCTAGTTATTATTTCGTATTCTTCTTTAATACTGTACATTTTTGTTGCTAATCTTATTACGTAAAGAATTATCACACAATTTCTCTTTACGGACTTTTTTCGCTCTTGCTCTAGCTCCTTTTGATATGGACTAGATGATACAATAGTGTTATTCCCCGACCCTTTTATATCAAATCTATACAATTCTTTCCTTTACTCCGGATATAAGCATTGAAATTCGTGAATAATATATATTTTCACCTGTAGCCCCAGGCATTACAAATGAATTTGAGGCGTAAGCAGGATAGTAGCAATCCCACAAGAAGAGTCCAACAATAGTCAGTATTGGTCACTTTTAACGACAAAATAGGAGACTGCATTTACGAAAATGCATTTTGGTTTACTCATTAGAAAAGCACTGTATAATCGTCCCATTATTAGATACTCCCGATTGAGGATTAGACGATGGAGATCTCTGTGAGATCTCAACATGTGCAAATAGGTTATCTGGGATTAAATTTGGGATAAAAGAATATATAAAATTTTTGACAAATCCTCTTATGTTATTTTAAAATATTTTTGGTCTTTAAAATGCAGCACGTTTACATCACCAATGGTGAATACACAGACAGGCTGGATAATTGATTTTGCCTTTTTTAGTAAAATCAGTCCATGAATGTGACGTTCTGACGTGTTAAATGTCTGGTACTGTAAGTAGTATGGGAGAGGAAGCAGAGTAAAATAAAATCATTTTCTCTTGTAGGTTTAATAAACTGAATGCTTTTTACATGTAATCACAAGCTAACATATTATATATATATATATGTGTGTGTGTGTGTGTGTGTGTGTGTGTGTGTGTGTGTGTGTGTGTGTGTGTGTGTGTGTGTGTGTGTGTGTACTTTAAAAGCATGCCAAGTTAGCAATGAAAATGTTCATTCTACCAGAATTAAAATAATATATGATCAAATTTTTTTAATTTTGATCATGAGCGATATAAAAAATTGAACAAAGTAAGTTGATTACCTGTAACAAAGTTAGTCAGCTATGTCTAGCTTGAGTTAACTTGAACTGACGCTGCACTCCAGAGGAACTCTTTTAGTGCTTACTTTGTTGTTAACAGTTTTCCCGTGCAAACTTCTCCTCTACAAACTTATCATTCTGACTCTACAATTTATTAAAATAAGCTGCACTTTTAAACATAACATCACTGATCGTATTGAAAAATGTAATTAAAACTTAGTTTACTGATAAAGTTCTTCAAATTCTTCAATATATGTACAACGTCTTCTAATTGTAAAACAAATATTATGTCATAAAACTGTGCTTAAATCTGTGCAACAAACTACAAACGAGTCTTTGGGCTTGCCTAGTTTCTAAAATTACCAATTAAGAATCACCGTTGATTTTTGTGTTACTTGCTCTAATTAATTTAAGTTAGGTGACTTTGAATACCAATATCATGTTGTTAACTTTTTTCAAATTCAAACTTTTTATTCAAGAATAACTATTTGTTTACAATGCAGTAACTTTTTTATCCCCTCTAGCCGAAGCTATTTTAGAGTAAAATCTAGAAAAAAAAACACAAACACATACTACAACTAACTATTAATTACATATTCAAACGTGTATATGAGAATTTGTATCCACAATCTAAATTCCACTGTATACAATATCTTGCTAAACAAAACAAAAACATATATATAGGCTATATCAATAAATATTTTACATTCTATAACACATAATTTTACATATTACAATTTGTTATATTAAATTTACATAACAGACAACGAAAGGAAACAGTGCATGAACATTTCAGAAATACACAGAGAAACCATTGATTTTAAAATAAAAAAATGATTAAATTCGGCCATCTTATACCATATTGTTACTGGATTGAGTATTATTTTACATGCTTATGTGTACTGAACTGGAAATTTGTGAATGTAAAAATTGAAAAAACCAAATTTTGACAAACAAGTTACAGAAAACACCCATTTTCACAACTATCAGATTAAATAAATAATATAAATAACTATTCCAATAAATATATAAGTATATTACACCAATTAAACATATAAAAAGCGACACTTAAACACATAAATACCTAAATGTGGACTTGACTTAAACATACTCTAAATTTTAAATGAGTTACAAGATATATAAATTAAGCAATTATACATATAATTTACAAAGCTTATTTTAAAATGGAACATGTTATCCACATGTTAAATTTTAAATGATATATTATGTTTTAAAAAGGTATTTTTATATTTAATTGCGGAAGAATTGAAAGAATATTAAGTTTTAAGAAATTTTCTGTATTCAGTCTTTACAAAATATAATAAGAATTCTCAGAATATATGTGATATTTAAACAGGCAATGGAGATTTTTCGTTGCAATGACCTATGAAAACAACCTTCCAGTGTTAAAATATTTAACAAAAAGTGTAATAAATCGGACGTGTACAAACTAAAAGTTTAATTTGAAAAACCGTCTAACAAATATTCAACACTATACTTCAAGGATTGTATTCGATCCTCTTTTTTAGATGTTAAAACTCATAACGCAATATTGACGGTGGATATTATTTTGTTTAAACCTATACATGACATCATAACATAATCAATGTTTGGTGATGAACTCGCGCATATATGTTAGCCGACCATCAAGCATACAAAATTGAGGATCCAGGTTGATCTTATCTTCTATAGTGTGTGCGAATGTAATGTTAAGTGTACTTTTCTGTTCATTGACATATATTCTTGGAGTATAAACTTCTTTAAGATGTATTTATCGTTTATTGTCCATTATAAAGTATATCTATTACCACAAATGGAATTTTTTAACATTATTAGTTATCCTTAACCTTTTATACAAAGACAAATATCAATCTTCAGAACTTTCAGTGCTAATTTTACAACATAACGGAGATATTTTTATAGAAGGTGACTCATTAATTGAAAAAAATACACACATATAGGCTACATACTGAGTATTTATGCAACACTTGACCATTATTACGATGAGATTTTACATTATCTTCTCTTTTTATCTGACAAATAATGAATTTGTTTGAAAAAATGATCAGAAACAAACCAGCTTCCAATAACTAACCTATAACAGACTGAACGAGTCTTCTCATGATACTGCATATCAATACTAGTAGAATAAAGGAAAAAGACGTAAATAAGAGGGGATGTCTTAGTAGGCCGCAAATACAGTGCATGTGTCAATACAATAAGCAACATATATCATAAAGGCATAATTTATCACTAATGTTATGTATCTTTTAAAGTGTTAAGAGTTATAGCGAAAAGTATAGTAATACAACATTTTTTTTACAACAAATATTTTATATACAATATAAAAAAAAATAATAAACAGGAAGTTTTTTGTGAGAGTAGCACTCTATATTCGGACATGTTAGCTGTCTGACAAGTGCATATGTTCGAACAATACGTTAAAGTTCAATGCTGAAAACATTATAATAATCATGAACTATAAATGTAAGATACTAAGGAACGTCAGAAAGTAAATTTATAACTCAATAACAAGTAACTGTGAGTATTTGTAGTAACAACTACTAATGAGTAGTTGTCCTAGTACGGTGGTACGAGAACGTTGCCGTAGCAATAACTATGATTAAGACTAGGTTGCAATAAAAATATAGTTCAAAATTCAATGCAGAAGTAAGAGTTTTTCTGAATAATACGACACAATGAAAAAAAGGTCTTTTAGAGCACTTCCGCAATAGTTTCTGTAACAACGAAACCTATTGAGAAGTTATTAAGTTATTATTAGACAACATAATTTCTCGTATTGTGTAATGATCTAGATTTCGTCTAATTTATAATCTGAACCTTCTACACATTGTTTTATTCTGCAACGCTTTCATTACATAACATATTATGGAAAGATTCGCCACTATCATTTATTGGATTAGATAATAAGCGGACTTTCTGAATTGATATATTCTTTTTTTATCTGTGCATTCTTTATTGCCAAATTTGAGAAACATCGCCACTGTTGTTTTCTTTGTATATTTTTTTTTAATTTAAAAGACATTTGAATATGTATAAGATGTGTGGTTGTAGATAATGGTTTATTAGATTCAGTTATCAAGTACTTGAAAAGACACAGGTAGTCTCCAGGGAAATGTATTACAAGCCACTGAGATAGTGGTTCTGTACTAAATACTTTTATCGCGACGTCCTAGTCCATAAAATATCCAGCCATGCAAAAATTCAAACCTAGCGTTTTGCTAAGGTACAGTGGAATATTTCATTTGATGTGAGTCTCGATTCTCAGCGGGATTAATGTCAGGTTGAAGAGCTGCTACCTTCATTTTAGATTAAAAATATATACTGAAAAATTACAACTACTTCACATCATTAATGTTTACTTCACTGTCTTTACTATATTAAATTAGAATCGATAGTTGTATTTGTATTTATAACATTAGGTAATAAAGTAATAAAAAAATTAACATTTATGTATAATTATATTTAGGTTATTCCTTAGTCGTTATTCTCAAGAAATATATTTACATTCATGCCTTTTTTACTTCATGTGTTTTCATTAACTCTTAAGGACTACGCTTAGAGTAGTGATGTTATAAACGTTGAAAATTCTTACGATTCAAATCCTCAAAAATATTGTTACATTGTAAGAGCCAAATTTTTGCCAAGCAACACGAATTAATTACTACGAATGTACGTAAAAGAACCAAAAGTTTAAGTAAGCCAAAATATTAACTTAAAGTATGGATTTCTCATCAAATGGTTTTGTCTCAATAAACCACTGGAAACCTACTGGCTATTCTGGTGAAGTAAAATACTGTTGTTGAAACTCGATAGGCAGATATCATTCATATTAGTGTAAATACTTAAAAATTTTAAAAATTAAATTTATATATTCCTTTATTTATTGTTTGAGTACTGAATATTTTAAATGTATAAATAAGTTTATGTTAACATTTTTTATGATATTAGCAATATAATCTAAGTGATAAAAGTTATAATTAAAAAATAGAAATATTTATATATCGCAGACATAATTTACGGTAAGTTACGTTTACTAGACTGACTTTAGATATTATCATTTCTAGAAAATTGTTATCAGTCCTTAAATACTTCCTATTTAAGTAGATCAGTACAAGCTCAGCATAAAACACGTTTATGCTGTAAATGAGTGAAAATAGAACCGAATAAGGGTTTTACTACCAATCCAATTCCTTTAATAAATAGTAAAGTGATTTTTACCAAAGTAAACCTACGATTATATGAGATATAAACCTAAAGATAAATTAAAACAATTAATTATTAAATCAATTTAATTATTTGTAAGAAATTGATTTCTAACCAAATAAATTTTACGAAATTCCAGTTGTATAAACAATATTATTGCGCATTCTGAGATAGTTATCTTTGATTTGCACTCTGAACATAAAATTAAAGGTGATTACTCATTTTTAATATTTTCACACATTTCGAACTATAAATTTATATATCACAAAATTGGTCTCTGTTATAGATTAGATATGGAAATACATTTAATAAGAACCACAAGATTCATCTTTTTTTGTAAATTCTGCCAAACGTTTTGAAACAGAACAAATAATTAAGGAAGTAATAAATAAAACTAATATAATCACTGAGTCGACGTTAGGATTTGTTTCATTTAAATTACCTGTCTGCACCTGTTGTTATATACTCTTGTACAGTAATGTCTCTACCAAAATGTTAAATTGGGCGATTGTTATAAATACGAGAAATCATGCCGATCCTTATTTCCATAACCGCATGTTTAGTATCCGTAGAGAATATTACAGATGATTGCCTCTCACTCCAAAACCAACTTAATGTTTAAAAAGTATCAAACAAAACCTTTTGACTAATCTGAATAAATAGTTTGAAGTTTACACGTATTGGCAAAGCTTTGTATAATTTTTTTCAATTTTAAAATGTAAGTATTAGTCAATTACATTATCATGTTTACACCATTGAAAGTATCAAGTTATAACTGTCTTGTTGTCTATATGTATATCCACAATATTATAGTTTTTACATACTGATGCTATGTCAAGGGTGAGAACAGCAATGGCACTCAAGAGAAGACAAATGGAGCCCAATCAATAATGGAATTTGTATTGTTCGTACAGTCACTGAGAGAGGAGTCTTCGATTTGCTGTGAAACACGTTCAGATTTTCTCATATAATCTTGAGTGATCTTCTAACAATGTAATTAACATACTAATAGTTTCAATTTTTTTTAATCATAAAATAAATTGTTATAATTTAAACACGAAAACAGCAATATTTATAATTTTTATTTTCTAGTATCCAGCATTTATGATATTAACAAATTTTCCAATTCATCTTAAAGGCAGTATTTTACTTTATAGATGGAAAGATATAAATGTCGGCATTATAATCACTACATACAAATTATTATTGTATCTTTTTCTGACAATTAACATCTTTTGCAATTTTAAGGAAATCCTAGTCGTTTAATTCAACCATGTTAGTTATAGGTATTTTTCAGATGACAGAATTTGGTAATAATTTCATAAAGATTTAAATTATCTCTCATCTGTACCCTATCATCTCTCATGCTGTATGAGGAAATGTGGTTAGCATTAAAAAGTAATTCCCACTGGCTCTGGAATATTCATTATCATGACTCCGATCAGAGCAATAACGTGCCGTAAGTCAAATCTTGAACTTTTAGTCCTAGTTTATGTTATTCTACCTTACATAAAGATAAATATGATCAAAATTCTCGGTTTATAAACTATATCTGTAAAAGTATTGGATAGTATGGTGATACCGTCTAGGTCAGCCTCGATGGTGTCGAGAGAAAAACACGTTTTTAGATAGTGCCTATCACGTACCTGACTATGAGTACAATCCTGGAGGGACTGATCATAAATGCGTTTTATGATGTTATAATTTAATTCTGAAAGATGATTACGTAGAAAAAGGTGGGTTTTAAATCAGTTCCGTGTTCATTATCTTTATACTCCTAAAGCATTTGATAATTTCCCTAAGAACGCTGTAAAACTGATTCTTATTCTATAATGTAAAAATATTTTCTCAACAACACAAACATATTTTTAGAAATATTAAATAATTATAGATCATAAAGAGAATATCAAGTGCTCATACTATGATATCTTTCTTACGTAAACCACGATACGTCACATATATTAGTATCCTGTACCCGTGGAAAAGCATTCTCAAAAATTATACTCGTACAGGGATGGAGTAGCGATTTCTTAAGAGGCAATAACCATACTAGGCCGGCTCAAAGACACATCATCTGCTCCATCATCACAATTTAATAATGGCAATCGAGACAACTGTGGAAATGATTTTTTTTAAATTCAAACTGCTCTTCAGTAACTGTTTAGCTTAATATTTACAGGAATTTTGACTGTGATAACAGAACATCAATACAGTTATTATGAATCTTACATTCTGTTATAACCAACAACGATTCCTGTAAATATGCAATTCATCAGATACTGAAGGGCGGTTCCATTATTAGTTTTTTCCCCTTTCTTAATTATTTATATTCTACAATCAACTTCCGAAATATGCCACAATTCCGACCTTACAGCACTCATATGCTCAATGGTAGTGTAATACATGACATATGTTGCATAACTGTAATATTTCCACTAACCTATCACAGATGTGGACAGGATTCTTTAGGAATTGACTACGTGAGAATTATCGAGTTACAACTAAGTAACTAGTTTATTCTTAAATAAATATTAGAACGTATTTGAGTTATTTTCTTCCTTAAAGCTCAATTTTAAGTTTATGACAAGAGAATTAAAAATAAGAGCAGATAACAGTTTTCGAAATGTCCTGTGTACCTGAAGGTACGAACACATACAGATGCGAATTTTGGGTCCATTTCCATTATACGATCCGTTTTATGATTAATATAGAATGAACTATGATTTCTAAGCTGTTTGCAGCTGATGTTAAAAAGATGAAAATATTTCAATGAAAATCTTCTCTCTCGTCGACTCTTAAGAATACATCTCTTCACACGGCCGAGGACGTTAGATTCTAAGAGTCATTTTTGTAATAGTGTACATTTTCAGACGCTGCACCTAATCACCTTTTCTCAGCATTAATCCGTTGTATGGATATAACGGTGACTATAATCATACTATGATTTTATAAGTATGCTCCTGTTTGTAAACAGCTATTTAAAAAAGGAATATATACCAAAATGTATATACTATTAGCCTTTATTTTTTTTATTTTTTTTCGTCAGGAGGAAATGCGTTACGCACCTAGGGTCTCCGCTTTAGAGTTCCCCGTGTGTGGGACTCCCTTTTCTTCTCTACGATCCTTAGGTTTACCCACTAAAACCTCCTGCGTTCATCTACTGAACTGGGATCACCAAAAAGCCTAACTTAATATTAATTTGCTATGTATTTTTCATATGCAATGAAGTATGATACAAGTTGAAAAACGCTGGAAAGGCAGTCCCTGGACAGACTTGACTAGTTCTTTTAACATGCTGTAAATATATATATATATATATATATATATATATATATATCTTAAAAAAGATAATGTAAATTTACTACGTAATTTGCATCTGTAATTATTTAAGGAATGTATGGAACAAAAATAACAAAACCATAAAATTGGTTCTACATTATCTAATTAATGGTTAATAATTAGGATGTGTCTGATGTGGGTTAAAGCACTCATGTCTACTTTAGTCCAAAACTGTATTTTGTAATAGACGAATGCTCATTAATTAAGTCTAAGTTAGGCTATACTATAAAAATTTCCTGCTTGTGTTCCCGTAATAACACATTGTAGTCGATTATATATGCACATTCAGATGCTGCCCTGTATGTGGTCCATTACTGCTGTTTGGAAAAATAAACATAATTAAAAGCATATAATAATTTTTTTTATTAAAATAAATAATGCTTAATGGTATCACTAATGAGATGTAGTATTTTAGGCCAGAAAAAGCTTCATATCAGGGCAAGGCATAACAATCTTTGCTTAACGTTTACAAAATAATAATTAAAGTTTAACATTTTCAAGAGATATAAACTATTTAAAAAATTAGAGCGTGTTTTCATTAACATATTTCTACATATTTTATAAGTGAAGAACCACACGGAGCGAAAAAAGCTATAAATGCTCATGGTTCAGTAGCATTATCGTAGAAGCGTATTCTCCAAAATAAAAAATTCTAAATTAGCTTCAAAATTCCTATGCAATAATATTCTGCTGCAATACTAATAAATAAACTTCTGTTTCCCAAGAAGATAAAGAGCAAATAATAAACAATTTCTATTATATATTATAATACTGTTACTTTTTGAACGACGACACCTGTGATTGTTGTAAATTATTTCCTAAACACTTGGTATAGAAGTTTGTGAATTCACAGTAGTGCTAAATTTCCAATACTTTTATTAAAACCGTTCATTCTTAGTATTTTTATTGAATGTTTATACAACTACTAGTTTCACCATCGTTGTTAGAAGTAAATAAAGAGCTTTAGGTTATTGAGCGAGACTTTTATGTCTTGCGGTTATTATAATATAACGATCCCTAGTACTCCAGATATATCTCGGTCTGTTATCACGATAAGCTAACTGTGTTTGCTAGTGAGGAATTATACCAACGCTAATACATCTGCATTTATACATTAGGGAAATTACCAAACCCATATCTTAGCCTCTCGGTATAAATACTCAGCGAAGGAATATTAATATTCTGGCGTTACAAATTACTCATGATCTAATATGCAACATTTTTAAATAAACCAATTAGATTTTTTTGCAACATATAAATGACTGTTATGTAATGAGATCACTAGCAACTTTATGTTAAAATTAACGTCTAAAATGGTGACTGATGAAAACGAAATAGGCAAAACGAACACTTCACAGTAAAAGATGTGAAGCTTGATGTTACTCTTGTGTACCGGAAACTGACTCGTTGTGACCGGATCTCTCGTGCGAGATCTTGCGCTAAGCAAAATGTATGCTAGTCCCATATGCAATACATTTTAAACACATTTGATTAACTACATAACACTTTACCATTGGAGTGTGTATTTATAGAGTAACCTAATTATTGTGTAACTAATTAATTAGAATTTCTTGTTAGCGATATTTTTGTATTATATTTTGTATTATTGTGTACAAAATAGTTAAGGGCATTATTTACTTTTTGTTAGAATGTATACTCTTTGCAATGAAACAAAATCCTTAAAATTTAATATTAATGTATAATTAAAGTTTGACATGGGGAATCTTTAGTTCCTTATAAGCTTATATTGTGATAGTCAAGTACTTTTTAGGAAATATTATGTTAGCGCGTCATTACGCTGCACCAGGCCAAATAATTACTATTTTCAGTTTTAACTGTTAAGCATCCTTTCTAAGAATGACTGGAATGAAACTTTAATGAGTTGTAGTAATTGTGAATCAAAATATATTGTATGTAAATAACCTTAAGCTGATTATGTTTTTTATAGTCTATGGGTTGCATAATTGAGATTACAGTATAGTTTTAAAATTTTCTTCCTTTTTCCAACCATATAATATACTATATGGTTGTATAATATATATATATATATATATATATATATATATATATATATATATATATATATATATATTATACAGTTAATATAGGTAGTGGGACATGAGGGAGTCTATTGTATTTGTAATTGTCTGAGCGTTTGGTAAAACCTCTCCCACCACTTGCTGATGGACGAATTCCTATTTATGTCCGTCTGTACCCATGATACGAGTTTAATGAAGTCACGTAGAGGTTTAAATTTAGACCAAATATAAAGAAGGTATTTAGAGAAGTATATTGTGAAGATTATTCTAATGACATTTTTCAAATTTATTTAATCAATTTGATGAATGTTTATCATTCATATTTTACTCAGAAATATAATTGTAAATACAAACTAAGCGATATTATTTCTTTACTGATTCTAGTAAACTGGCATGACTTAAAAAAATGTGATGGTACGGATTGTGTGTATACTTGTTTAAAAGTTTTTTAATTTACTTTCTTTTTAGCCTTTTGATCTATATAGGCCTACTGAAGTTTTTCGGTATTAAACTAACTTTGTGAAAGTTTTTTTTTAAATCAATTACATTTCTCAAATTGGAATAACAGTGGTTTAATATGTCATTCACGGCTTTACGTAATACAAACCTTATAAACTTAAATCAGTGATTACGTTTTCATATTGTAATGCCCTTAAAACAAAGGATATTCTTGCTGAACTTGGAAATTAAAGTGTCTGTCACAATATAATGCCGGTTTCATTTAGCTGAAATTTAGCTAATGCAAGTGAACTCTTTTTATATTTGTGTACAAATTGTAAATATATAAACTTTAGCACTGCAATAAAATGCATGGGTTTAAAAGTAGAACTACGAGGCTTAATTGGCTAAGGAATTTAGTGCAGTCTCTTCCGCCAGTTAAAGACGAAAGCAGATTCCTCTCATTGTGTATGTCCTTTCGTCTGTACATTTGTTGTTTTTTTTTTTTTTTATTATTGTACTATTGGTTGAGTGACTTAATTAGAAGTGTTGAAATTTTTTGAAAACTCGACCACTGCTCTCAAAAGATTAAAATGTTTACACTAAGAGGCCATGTTTTAATCATGTTCTTGAAATATTTTTAATACCTGAAAACCTGAGACATTTAAAATGTAGAGAAATATGTCACCCTGTGTAGAATTCTTGTTTTTGGTAAACTATAGGCTATCACAGAAAAAGTGTATATACTTCAATTAGTTATTAAATTTATATAATAAAAACATTATTTGATAGGTGCGTAAGAGTACCATCATATAAAAATATCCACACTAAATAAAAATAAATGATCTAAGCGTATTGACATTCGGTTTACCATACATGTAAGAGAGAACCAACCAAAGCATACTTCAGGTAATTTTTATGCTGGAAGGGTTTCCTCACAAAGGGTGGATTGTACCTCTCTCTATAAAACGGTTTACCTTCCTAGCCACTCCCTCACCACTAGCAATATAACTATCTGTCAGGAGATAATTACTTTTAAACCGTATGTACCAACATATTTAAAAGTTATTTGTTACGTATCTTTGATTTATATTATTTAAAATTAAACCCCTTAAAATTTTAATAAAATAATAATAAAAATACGAAATTTTGAGTAATTGCTACAAGATTATAAATGAACTATTCTGTATTAAAAATTATAAAACCTAGAAGCTACACTTTGTTACTAGGTAAAGAAACTAGTCTTGAACTTTACTTATTTATCTACTTCTGTACTGCTAATAGTTTCAAAATTTTACAGGGAACCAATAATATTGAAGCAAAACAAACATGATATCAAACTAACTAAGGCGTACGTTAAGGAAAAAGATAAACATGTTTTTGTTAGCGCAAGAATAAAAATTCTGTGAGATAATTTACGGTGGAATGGGTCCGATACAGCAAAATAAATTGATAGATATCACTTACAACTCTGCCTAATCTTTCCTAAGGTCTTTACGAACAATTTTTGGAAAATGTGTATTGGACGACGCAACGTCTCGCGTATTGCATAAAATTAATACAGTGCGATGGCGGTTGGAATAAATACGGTATTATGAACGCTGTCCAAATCCGACGGTATCTAATTTGAAAAATTTAAAATAAAAACGCGACAAAGATATTATGTTTTCAATTACACTCAAACATAATACCTTTAGAATTTAGATTTACAACAAAACGACTACTGTGGGAAAACCGGAAATAGTTGCTGAGTTATATCTAAATTAACTTGAAATAGAGAAACAACTTCGTATTAAAATGAAAACAAATAAATAAGTGTTAGTAATAACGCAAATATGCTGCAACTGCCATTTACTAGCGTATAGCGTAAATGAAAATAATTATATTATTGCTCAAAATGAAGTAGAACAACTGAATCCATATACAAAGAACATGATAATGAATTTCCTTAACAGAAGATTTATGAATAGGGAAAAACACAAACAAAGAGGATGACTAAAATAGTGTATTGATTTTGTATGGACATTTTATGTATCCAAAACTATTATATTATTTTATATACATATTCATATCAATAAAACCAGTTAAAGACTGAAAGAGCCTTTTGTAGATTTGAAATACATCAGTTTATACGGCTCTGCACTGCAGGCTAGACAGGTTCAATGTTAATCTCAAGACAATTTTTTATTTCTATAGTTCAAACAGATCTTTACTGTGACCCATTTGTTTGTTTCTAAATTTAGTAAACGAGTTTGTATTAGTAAATTGGTTATAACATTAACTACCTAATCAATAAGAGGGTAATTCTTTATGGTGGTTTACAGGCGTATATTTATAAAATTAAAAGTGACGTAATCATAAAAATGGCTTTAAGTTATTCATTGAAGTTTTACTCACTTATATATGTATGTATAATTACTGCTATCTACATGTTGGAGCAATATATTAAAATGTAGTAAACATGGGACTGTTTCCATTTGTTTCTTACATTATTTTATTCAATGTCTTAAATGTAAATTAAAAACCAAGAAACATAAACCAGTTACCGACAATATTGTGTTCTATTAGCAATTATTTGTGGTCCAATCATAATTTTTGAATAAAAGTGGCATGAAACCAGTTCATGCAGATATTTACGACTATTTTGTTATTCAGTTATTTTTTACACTTTCAAAGAATGATGGTATTACAAAAAATATTTGTATCATGAAACTGTATCGATTAGGCTGTTAGTTTTTTAGCATGAGGCACATGTTATCTTTTACTATTTACTATATAAATGTAAAGTTTAAGGTTAGAAACTTACACAAGAGGTACTCTATGTTTATACACGTATTCGTCACTATTTATAAATATGAATAATATATATATATATATATATATATATATATATATATATATATTATTAATAAATAATTATTATATATATATCCTCTCTGGCTGGAGGGTGGTGGGTGATTACACGGGTAGTGACCACCAGTACATTGTTTTTAATCTGCATGATATAAACCGTAGAGTTTCCGCATCTCGGGAAGGGCCACGCCGTTGGAACACCAATAAACTGGACGTGGTCAAGTTCACCGAGGTCATCTCTCGGGAGAATCCTGGTGGAAAGTTCGGGACGACGTCGATTCCGATCCTTGGGGTTTGGGTTACAAAGTTGTGACCCAGAAACTCGGCGCCCGCTCTCCACCCTCCATCATGAAGGGTGCCACCATGGAGAGAATCATCACTGCCCTGTTTCCTGTACATCCACAGCGACCACTAGTGGACTTCGAACGGGTGGAGAGCGTTCCGCGTTTTACTATTGAGGAGTTGGAAACCTCCGTTTTCACCCTGAAGAGCAACAAGGCTCCCGGCCCGGACGGGATTCCCAGCGAGGCTCTGAAGAAGATTTTCACCATCAATCCCGGGTTGTTGCTGAGAATGTACAATGCCGGCTTGGTTGAAGGAGTGTTTCCATTTCCATGGAAAACCGCCAGGCGGGTGCTTATTAGCAAGGGAAAAGGTGATCCTGAGCTGCCGTCGTACTACAGACCTCTCTGCATGCTGGACACGGCTGGAAAACCTTTTGAAAAGTTGATTCGTTCCCGCCTGATTTCTGTCGTGGTGGCTGTCGGGGACCTTTGCCCTCGTCAGTACGGCTTCAGAAAGGGACGACCAACAATCGACGCGATCACGGAAGTACAGAAAGCAGTTGAGAGAGCCGAGAGCCACAACCATTTCTCCCGCCGAGTAGTGCTTCTTGTTACGCTTGATGTCAATAATGCCTTGAACTCGGCGAGATGGGTCGATATGTTCGATGCACTTCGTGACACCTTTCGCATTCCTACGTATCTGTTGCGGCTCATCGAGGACTACCTCCGTTCTAGGCGTCTGATATAAGACACTTGAGACGGAGTGCGGACGGTGGAAGTCACCTCAGGTGCCACGCAGGGTTCAATACTCGGCCCGGATCGCTGGATTATCGCTTATGACAGCCTACTACGATCCGAGATGCCAGAGGAAACCGTCTTATTTGGGTACGCCGATGAGGTTGGGGCTCTCATCGACGCACGCAACGTTCAGCTTTCCCAGCTAAATAAAGTTGAACCAGGTCATGCTAGTGGTCAACGCCTGGATGTTGAAAGAAGAGAATTAACACCGTCGTCCCGCTGCGAGTGGGAAGTGAAGTGGTCCAGTCAACGTGCCGCCAAGTACCTCGGAGTCATGGTGGACAACAAGTTAAGCTGGAGAGACCAGATCTTCCGTTCGGCGGACAAGGCTGCTAAGGTATCTTATCTTATCTTAGTAAGCTGATGGCCAATGTCGGGGTTCCTCGGTCCAGCAAAAGACGATTATTGATGTCCGCAGTCCACTCCGCGCTCCTTTATGGGGCAGAGGTGTGGGCAGACGATCTTACCAAGGACGTTGAAAGAAGAGAATTAACACCGTCGTCCCGCTGCGAGTGGGAAGTGAAGTGGTCCAGTCAACGTGCCGCCAAGTACCTCGGAGTCATGGTGGACAACAAGTTAAGCGGAGACCAGATCTTCCGTTCGGCGGACAAGGCTGCTAAGGTATCTTATCTTATCTTAGTAAGCTGATGGCCAATTTCGGGGTTCCTCGGTCCAGCAAAAGACGGTTATTGATGTCCGCAGTCCACTCCGTGCTCCTTTATGGGGCAGAGGTGTGGGCAGACGCTCTTACCAAGGAATTTTATAGGTTGCGACTCGCCCGGGTTCAGCGTCAAGCTGCGCTCTGGGTGTGATCCGCCTATCGGACAGTATCCGAGCCTGCCGTCCTGGTGGTTGCCGGAGTCATCCCTGTCAAGCTATTGGCAGGGGAGAGGAAGGCGATTTATCAGAGACAAGGCGAGATCGGCAAGGACGCAGCAAGATCCGAAGAGCGTGCCCAAACCTTCCAGCAGTGGCAACACAGCTGGGAGCACGAAACCCGAGCACGATGGACTGTGCGACTCATCGAGCAGGTTCAACCATGGGTCGAAAGGCGGCATGGCGAGGTGGACTACTACCTCACGCAGTTCCTGACAGGTCACGGCTATTTCAAGTCGTACCTGAACCGGATGGGCAAGACCGGTTCACCGGATTGCATCTAGTACCCGAGTGTTCCCGATGACGCGGAACACCTTCTTCCGCTGTCCGCGTTGGGAAAGGCCCCGCCTGGAGGCCACAAGAAAACTCGGTGTTTTTTCGGTGGATACGGTCTTCGAAAAGATTATGGAGGATGATGGGAACTGGGATCGTTTGTCACAGTTCGTCCGGAGCATCCTCCTGGAAAAGAAACCCGATCTGGACCGCGAAGTGGCCCAGATCCCTTGACCGAGCCGCTGGATAAGGAGCGATCCCCACGGGCTTAAGCCAAATTTAGGCCTAGCCTGAAGTAATGTGATAAACAATCCCAGGTTAGAATCCTAAAGAGTAGAGGAGGTTCTTTAGTGGGTAAACCCGTTTTTAGGGGAGTCCCACACTACAGGCTGGCCTCCTGCGTGCGTAATTGCATTTTCCTGTCTCTCCCTCAAAAAAACAAAAACGAAACAATTTATAAATATGACCGGTATGTAACTAAAACTCTATCAAAATATTAAATGCTTAGAAATCAGTTATATATTTTGTTACATTGAAGAATATTTCAAATATAGTATGAATCCTACCATTAAAGTTGTATAACTTAACTAGAATAAGGAAGAATATCATAATTTACAACTAAACCAGATTTACCACGTGCAGTAAACACCAGATGGTCGCAATAAGCATAAAAGGACAGGATACATAATAAAAGGACACCTTATACAGCACGTTACTGGCTCAAGCACTTTTTACCTGCCTTTCAATATTTCCATATTAGATTTATAAACACTTACAAGAAATGAGATATATTTATGCTTCTTGATATATTTTGATATTTCTACAAACTTTTATCATCGGGAATTATATTTCTGAAAAGGATTTGACTGGGTACAGCTTTTTCTCTAATAATTTTCATTTTTATAGCAATATGGAGAAAGATTTAAGCATTGATTAAATTATCTATTTAGATATAACTATATAAAAACTCCATGTAAATTTATTTAATTACTATTACAGCAGGTAAAGTACGAATCAGAAATAAATAAATTCAAATGTTCATCGTGATCCTTTTAAGCAGTTGCTATTGGTTAGACACAGTACTTAAACGCTTCCTATCACTCTAAACATTTGATCTGTACGTAACTCAATGTCTTCTAACATAAAAAATGTGATAGAGGCTATTAAAATTACACTATCCTATAAGTATATGATCCATACTTTGCATTTTGGCGGTTAATTATTTTCAAGGCACTTTGTGTGTTAAGAACATTATAAAGAATGAATTTATTATGACAAAACGTAAAAAACGCACTCCTGTTATTTGAAAAATTAAAAATTATTCCAAATTTATATTCTATGTAATGCAACTTTCAATGACGCGTTAATATTTTAACCAATTATAACTGAGGAGTAAGCTATAATAGGACACGAAACTGTTTTAATGATAAACTTCTATATTGCTATTAACTGTGCAAGCTGTAGGCATAAGAAAGGATGAATACACATAGAAGCTGTAATACAGTTATGCAACGATGGTTTAGAATGACCTTTCATTTAAATACTGAAGTTTCAGTCTACGTTTCGAGTATTCGTTACACTTACACGTTACACCGGCCCCGCATACACAGAGGCTTCACTTTTAACATGGGAATACATTATTTAAATTCATCATAAATAGAAACTCTTATAAAATTTATAAATGCTTAACTTCAGAAACAAAGATTTCTGTGACTTAATTCTGGTTAGTTGTTATAAAATATGACTTTTTGTTAATCATGATAGATTATTTTATATTCAATATGGAGTTTTGATACGATAATATATACAAAGTAACTAGAGTCTTAAATGACATCTAGTTTATGATATCGATAATATTCGAGTTTTTTAATTTAACAGCAAAAACGATACGACAGCGATCTCTCTCTCTCTCTCTCTCTCTCTCTCTCTCTCTCTCTCTCTCTTTCTCTCTCTCTCTCTCTTTCTTTCTAATGATTAGAAAAAAATAAATTAAAATACTTTAGTAAAAACATAATAACATTTTTTTTTTTTATTTGAATGTAACTTATTTGGCTTAAGCTGTAATGAATAAAATTGGTCGGTGTTTCATGTCCTATTAGTTCTTTTTTTACAAGACACATTTTTAAAGTTAATTGTCTAAATGAAGCAATCTCTTAAGTAAAAGGTAATCGTGAGATAGTAGTTAGCATACAGATGGGATGGAACAGAGTGGGCCAATCATTAGTGACCTGAGCGAAACTTAATGTTCTCTCTTTCCTCGAGAATAGTAATGCAACAGTTACCTTCACTTTGCATTCTGGGACAACTTTCTAATACTTCGATGACATACTTATCTACATTTTAACTGTCTCAGGTTTTCGCGTATAGGAAACATCCAAAGAAAATTATTAAAACACAGTCTACCAGTGTATAAATTTTTTTAATTTTACAAAAAATAGAAGGAATTATGATTTTAAAACAAATAACATTATTTTTTTAATGTATAAAAGATTTAAAATAACTTTGGAATGTGACATATAATACAACATATGAGATAACTGTAATATATAAAGGGATGAGTTATTAAAATATGATACCAAAATATCACTACTTTTGGTGCATTGCTACAAGTATCATTTATAATCCTAATAGAAATAATAATGAAAATATATTTCTGTATCTTATTACGGTGTTTTTCCCATATAATTTCATCTAAACTTTTATATTTAGACATGCATTGGTATAATAATGCACTGCTATATGCTATTAGTAAAGCAATTCCAATTTAGATTGAAAATTGTACTTATTTTAAGCTTAACATTAGTGTTTAATATATAAATGATATGAAATTTGGATAAAGATTTTAAAGATGAAATTTGCCTTGGTTTTCATTTCTTGGTTTCTGGTTATTATTATATGAATATAAAATAGGAGAATTCTAAGCTTTTAGTGAATAAAACAGCACTTTTCCAATATTATTTATGTTCTTGTCACATATTGTTATTGGAAAAGTGGATTTTTAGTAACTTGTACTGTAGCCAATATATATATTATATATATATATATATATATATATATATATATATATATATATATATACATTTGTATATATGTGTATATATATATATATATATTTGCTATAGTATATATATATATAGTATATATATATATACACACCTGTATATATCCAATTACCAAACTTTTACTTAAGCTTTAATAAACAATATTGGCGGATGTTTCATGTTAGATTAGAATTTGTGTTGTACAATAAACATTTTTTAAGTTAAGAGTCTAAATAAAGCAAGCTCTGATGTAAAAGTTAATCAAGACACAGAAGTTAGCATACAGATGGGCTGGAACTGAGTGGGCCCAATCATTTGTGACCTGAGCGACACTTAATGTTTTCTCTTTCCTCGAGAATATTAATGCAGCAGTTATCTTCATTTGCATTCCTGGGGCCATGTCTTAATACTTTTGTAAAAGGAAATAACCAGACAGTTAGCATACAGATGGGCTGAAGCAAATTTCCCCAATCAATAACTATTTGAGTTAAAATTACCGTCATATCTTACCTCTATTATAGTTATAATACATTACATTTAATCACATGAGCAAATATCTAAAACGTTTATTTTAGTTATGTGCCCGACGATGATAACCTTGCTATCGAAAGACCTAAAAAAATACAATTTTTAAATATTGTTTTTACGTGTTTAAACGTTAATAAGTTACATTACCGAATAAAAGCTCCATCTTCAATACTACAGTTATATTTTTGTTTTGCATCCTGGGATAATTTCTCCATATTACAACAGTAACAGTTTCTGTATTAGGCTATTCAAAACATTTCGTAAATTTTAGAGATTATCTAATGTATACGTTTGCTATTCAAGTACACTGATTATGGAGCAGTATGAATTTACTTTTAAACCACATGTTCTGCATAGTTAAACATTTTGTTGATGCGAATAACAATATTTACCATTTTTCTCTTAATACGTACCTAATTTACGAACAGTGAATATTTAAGTTTAAATATCTTCAACTGAATAATACTTTTAACTACCCAGTTTTCTCATAAAAATTCATTAAATGTAGTGCACTTTTTATTCGTAATTGACCTTGTTCTGTAAAAAATTATAAAATAATATTTGTAAAATATAATAATTTTTCCATGTAGGTTTTTTGGCTTTAATTTTTTTATTATTGTTGTAGTTTTTTTATACTTCATGTATTCACCACTATATTAAAATTAGTCTTATTTTATTTAATACACGACAAATATATAATATAATGTTGATAAAATAAGATACTTTTATTTAAAGTAACATTTATTTCAATATAAGGATATTGATATTAGATTTTATATAACAGTTAACATTTAATACAAGGAGTATACTCGTATCTATTCTTGCTCTTACTTGCATATGTGGTTCGCTTTTCGTGATGAAAAAACGTGGTGAATAGATGGACCCTAACTATATCATTAAAGATAGTTAGAATACATCTAACTATCTAAGGATTAATGGATTATAGAATACATTATATTACAGACCATTAGACGATGGGAGACAGACGTAGAGAAGGAAAACCTACAAAGGGAGCAGTTATTAAGGAACGTGTCCAGATTACGGAAGCGCAACAATTGTGTGTCAGCTGGAAGGAACTACGATTACAACAGAGGGTTTATGGAGCTGAGATATCATTTTGTGACTGGATATTTCCTGAAGTACTTTGTCATTGAGCCTACATGGAGACAATCTACCAAACATATGAGTTCAAGATATAACTAGTATATTTTATTAAGAACGATACTGAGTCACTAAACGTTCAAACTTCGTACAATTGGTACAGTTTTACAAAGGAATCAGTTTTATTCCCGAAGTATTATTTTCTTATAAGAAAATATCTATTGGCTATATTTATTAATTTATTACATCCACTCATATCTGTACAGAAGTTATCCTACACAATATAGGTATAAGGGAAGTTTTGGTAAAGGTAGTAAATAACATTTTTTATTGCCACTTTTCAAAATTAATTTGCGTAATATTTAGATGAATATAGAAATGCAATAGTACATTCACACATACACACGGGCACGTGAGAATTGTAACTATTGGAATATGTACTGAATAAGGAGGTGTATTTAAAAGATCATTTGTACACTCTTTTGCTGTATCATTATCTTCTAATGTAACGTATTTTTTAGCGTATTTTTTTTCATTTAGCGCTGCCTTTTCGTTCAGTTTTTCATAATCGAAATCCGATTTATGCCAGTGCCTACGTATGGTAACTAACTGTAGTACATAGTCGCGTTTTGAGTTAAAATTAGAGCAAAACTCTACCTCTGTTGCTCTGTTTTAGTGTCAAAATAGCACATACCGGTGAATTAAGATCCTGAAGATATATATATCGTCTTGAGTTTCTCGTTACTTTGGTATTACGGGTAACAATGTTGACAAAGACAAAAACACAGGAATCAAGAAATAAGTAGTGACAGAGTACTATGAAAGTTAATGATATCTTATTTTAGGACCCCTTAACATGTCATGAAGTAACTTTATAAGATGATTCTTCTTTATAAAACGTGAATCTTTTAGTTTTATTGCATTGGCAAATTCTTTCAATACAGTTAAGACAATTTACGTGTTATTTTTAATGAAATTACTGTATAAATTGTTGAACTAACCGTGGGTTTCATGTAAGGTAGTGTAAACTCACCTTCTAATTTGTCAATTAGTATTATTTTATCATTTTTAAACTAACTTTGCAAAGATATCGAGATTAAATATTTTATCGTTTTTAATGTTATCTTTGTGAAGTTTTTAACGTTGAGAATTGTTACCTTATCTTAAATATGTACAACATAACTACACATAGATACGTGCGTTTTCGGTTGTGCTCTTAAATTACCTGCTGCCACATAAAAAGCATATCATTCACTTAATATTGCATTTTTATGTATTTATATGGGTTTTAAGACAAAAGTGAATTGGTTTGTGTCTAACTGTGTATATAAAAATAAATTATATAGCCCTTAAACTTTTTCTAGCACTTATTCGTCACTACAAAGTTACAATAGCAGAAACTTTCAAGAAATCTTTTGCGTCAGCTGGTGTAAAAACCCTTGATTTCAGTATCACTGCCTTCTTCAGTATGCATAACTTTCGAACAAGTTGAATTAGTATTTTGAAATTTATTGTGAATCTTCACCTCTACTACCTATATACCTAAATTGAAAATGGTAATTATCGATCTATAGGGAACCCTTCTTAGGGAAGGATGTTGTGTGTTATAGGGTTAACACGAAGCAGCCTACTCTGAGCCGAATTGTGACGAGTACTTAACCTTTTTTAATTAATGTGTTTATATTAACAAACTATCAATGTACGGATGCTCTGTGCTGACTTCTTTAAAATTGAAAATGACTGGGGAACATACGTCTCTAAATACTACATTTAGGAATAGCACTAAATGCAGTAATAATAATATGCTGTATATACATTCTTTTATTCTGTAGTTACAACTCTACCGTAATACGTTTTATAAAACCAAATATAAATACAACGATACACTTCTCGCTAGATTCGCCAACTTTTCGATAACATAATCGAGGTCTAAAGAAGCTTGGGATTACGGTGTAATTCGGTGGTTGGGTCTGAATCAGCCATTGTTCCTGTGGTAATTACACAGTCTGAAGTGAATACTCCTCCCCGACCACCCTCCCCCACAAACACTCCATACAGCCACCAGCACACTGTGTCTCCGTTGGGATTTACATCCATGAATCTCTCAAGCACACATGACCTAAAAGAGATGGGTTATTTGACGCTCCTCTTTCTAACGAATATTTAACTAACTACTTTTATTTAAAGAAACATAATTTTATCAGCTAACAGTAGGTACATACGATTACACATGTATATATATATATATATATATATATATATATATATGTGTGTGTGTGTGTGTGTGTGTGTGTGTGTGTGTGTGTGTGTGTGTGTGTGTGTTTTTATTTCTATGACTCTCTTGTTTTGCAGGTAAGTTTAATTGAGGTACGTTATAACTAAAAGCGTATTTCTTTGGGAATTTACTCCAAGTTGTACCTAAATGATTTATTGTTACGTGATTTTATGTTCAAATTTTACATAACTACCTAAATAACCAAAGCAAAACAAAAACAAAGAAGCTTTGTCTGACATATTTACTATACATGTAAATATAGATGTATAGTAATAGTATATGTATAGTAAAATAATATGTATGTAAATTTAGATAACACTAATAACTTGTCTGTGGTACGTACATTAATACGAATGCAATAATTTTAGTAATATAATTTGTACATTCTTCTTATTGTTACCTAAATTACTTACAATTTTAATAAAATAGAATGGTATGAAACAGAACCGTTTAATACCTATTATAAACAACATTTCTACAATGTTCCTGTACAACAGTAAATGCGAAAATTTACACTCCAGTCTGTGATGCGCGTATAAAAATTACCGTGATTAACTATCAAAACAGACGCTATGAACTGCTTGGTGAGGAAAAGATCAGAGAACACTGCAGAGTCGTCTGTCACATCCAACTGGGAGATCTTGTCCACTTCCAGCGCCATTTATTCACTACTTGTTTTCTCTCTCTACCCTTCCCTTCCTCCTCAAACATTATATATTAAACCCAGGCATAGACTCAGATAACTCCTAGTAATTAAGTTTGATGATAGATTTCTACACGACACCGTGTGGCAATGTTTGGGAAAGAGTATTCAAACCGTAATGTTAATCAGTTTAACTTATGAAAATAAAATATATTTGCACTTTACACCATGTGAATTATAGAAAACTAGGTAAACATAAATAAGTTTTTACATAATTTCAAGGCCTAAACCAGAAATTGATACGGTTGTTGCAAACAAAATATTTGCAACCGAAAAATGCTAAGTTTGAAAGAAATATTGCTTAGATCATTATTTTGATACTTCTGAGGAACAATTATAATGAATACAGTTATTAATCTTTAATTTGGGTATATATTTACGTTTCGTTATTTCAACATGTTAAAGAAATTTTCAGGATAATATAATAACGTTTAGTAACGAGAAGATTAAGTAATTTGTCCTATAAATCTCTAGGGATGCCCTGTTATAACACATAGATTTTTGCTGTACCTAATGTAGTTTCTACTGGAGGGTTTAACTTAGACGTAATTGAACACTCCCGCCGAATCTCAATCTATACTTTCACGAATTAGAGTGAAAAGTTATAGATGTGTTTAGTTAATTAGTTAAATGACTATATTAGTTTAAAATGACCACATATGTGGGGGGGGGGGGGGGTGGGGGGGGGGGGGGGTGGGGGGGGGGGGGGGTGGGGGGGGGGGGGGGTGGGGGGGGGGGGGGGTGGGGGGGGGGGGGGGTGAGGACAGGATACATAATAAAAAGACACCTTATATAGCTCGTTACTGGCTCAAGCCCTTTAAATCTGCCTTTCAACATTTCCATTATAGATATATAAACCCCTACAACAATGCGATACCTCTATGTGTGTATTCAATGTTGATATATATTTTCTCATTTTTCATTGGGAATTATACTTCTCAAAAGGACTTTACTGAATAAAAATTTAATTGAAATAAGTTGCATTTTATATTAATATGGAGAAAGGTTTAAGCTATGAATAAATTATACATTTTTCAAAAAATATATTACAAATATTTGTAAATTTATTTATTTAATATTATAGAATATCAAGAAAGAATCAGAAAGAAGAACTTAAGCCCAATGTTTATCATGATTCAATTTTAATACGATTGCTATTGCTTATGATAATACACATGATCCCAAAGTTACATTCTAAGTAAAGCACCTTTCCAATTAAAGGGTTTATATTTGAAACTAATTATAACTGAGGAGTAGTGTAAGCAATTTCAGGATGTGAAACTGCTTCAACGATTAACTTCTATATTGCTAATAACTGTTCAAGCTGTACTCATTAAATAAAGAATAAAAACCAGATATATGGTGGTCAGTCAGTCCACCGTTGAAACAAGATGAATATTCTAATAGAAGCAGGAATATATTCATGGAACGATTGGTTTAGAATGAACTTTTATTTAAAAAACTGACATTGTAGCCTTTTTTTACGTAGTCGCAGTATTTACTCAAACACTTAAAAAGTTAAACATGACGAGCCCCTCATACAAAGGGGGCTAACACGTGGAAAAGGACTATATTTTTTAATTCGTCAATAATATACACTGATATTCATGTTTATAAATTTTTAATATCAGAAAACATAGATTTTAGATGTTTAATTCTAATTCAGATGATTAATTCTAATTAATTGTTATAAATATGAGTTTATTGAAATAAAAATTATTTGATGTTCAATACAATGTTTATGTTACGATAATACATACGAAGCTACTTAGATACAGCTCAGTCTTTGTGATAAACCTTCTCGTCTTACTGACATTACGGTATTGGCCATACATTACTCCGTACAATTTTATTTATGATAGGAACCCATTCGGAAATCGCAGTTTAATCAATAAATTTAGAAACAAAAAAATGTGTTAACGATATCGATAATTTTAGAGTTGGTTTTATTTAGCAGCAAAAAACGATACGAAAAGTTATTATTATAATAAAGTAGAATAAGATACTAGTGAAGTGTTATTTAATTTATTGACCTTCAAATTAAATCTAATACAAATTTCAAGAGGACCTTCCTAAGCAAAAGTTATAGTAAATCATAAATGCTTTATTTATTATTAATTATTATTAGGGTTGTCTGAGTTTACCGAAGCCTACCACTCATAAAGTGGAAAAAATCTCATTTCGGTCTGTTTGTCCGCATTATATATCTAAAAACGAATTGAAAGAATTGAGTTGAAATTCAGAATAAAGCTTAATATATACCTATATATATATAGGTAACACTCAGTTTCAATATTGGTGAATTTCACTCCATGGTATTTAGCTAAGAGTGGATATTTCTAAATTTTTTATATTTAAATTAATGAAATAATGTGTTCATTCCTCCACAAAAATACAGTTTAAACAATCTACATTCTAGGAATATACACTGCCACTTCATCCAGTAGTTTATTGGTGACTATAATGAAATCAGAGGAAAAGGCAGGATAATTAATTGCATAATTCACAGAATCAAATCATTTGTGATTTAAACATGGGAATTTTTTCCCAGAGCAAAAAGAAAAATAGTGGAAAGTCAATTTTAAAAACTCGGTAACAATATTTTCTTTCAGCGCACTTTTGCGTTCATTTGATCTTTAAATTTTGCGGGAAGCATAAAACATAAGCTATAGATGTGAAAGTTTTTCATGCAGTAACAGGGAAGCATGTTACGACTCACGTGGTGTGGCATATTCTTACCTTTGTATAATATAGACCTTGTATCTTACCTTTTTAATATTTGCCCTATTAAATTACATGTAATGGATTGATTCACACACATCGTTTTATAATATTAATATGTAAAATGTTATAAAAACGGATTTTCCAGGTTTATTAACTGTCCAGGCTGGTGTGTAGTATCGCTTTGCAAACTGACACTGAATCTGCTTGTAAACCAGAAGCAAAAAATTTTGTTACAATGTGCAAAACGACTGAAGCCATTTACCAATTTATATTCCTTATATATATATATATATATATATATATATATATATATATATAGGTATGAGGTCCAGTATTAAAAAAAGTACAACCCTTCTAATTAACTCTCCCAAAACGATATAGGTACTTTTAATTTTTATGGTAACAGAATACATTTGTTCTGCTTTAAGGGCACTTATCCTATAAAAACGCAAACAATAGATTAGGATTATAAGGTGTTTTATTAAGTAAGGTCGATAAATTTCATATTAAAGAAATACACCCCGATATGAGACAATTTAATTAATTTAAAAACTCTAGCTGGTTGTTCGCAGAGTTAGTTTAATATTTATAAACGTCAATATATCATTGAACGGACAGAAAAAAAAGTAAAATATAACATACACCGTCTTTTAACGAGTATACATAACATATTATTCATTAGTAATGGCAGTTCAAAAAAAATCTGTAAACAACATAATATTGCTTATTTTGATATGAGAATTACATTGCAGATAAATTCAAGCCTTGTATGTTAAAACTTTTTATCAAGTGGGATTGAACAAATTTGGAAAAATTGCATTGTGATAATTATTCACAATAAATTCATGGTGAATAATTTCTTTGTTCTGTGTTCTAAGTTTAAACCTCGAGGTGACCTCATTTCACACATCACGGGTACAGACGGGACATAGATTGGAAACTCGTTCTTCAGGCAACGGGTGTGAGCTGCTTCACCAAACGCTGAGGACAATTACAGACTTAGGACATGGCCTATTTTCAAATTATTATTATTTAGTATTTTTGTAGTTTCAATGAATACTTTAAAACGAAAATCTTCACTGTACCATATAAAGGCTTTAAAATATCATAAATTAGGCCTAACGTTATTTATATACATTAATTTTTGATTGCATAGCCACTACAATTACACTAATTCTTTGAATGGTCTGTATTGGATACTTAAACGGTTATATCTGAAACTTGTTATTTGGTCTGGTGGCAGCGTTTAATGACGTACTCAAATAATATTTAGTTTAAAGAACATGATTATTATTACAGAAACTTAGATATATTTAGATAAGGAACTAAGAGTTCCAATGTCAAAATTTTAAGTATACACTAATATTAAATTATAAGGATGTTGTTACCGAGCAAAGAGTAAATATAACAAGAAGTTAATTTAATACCCTCGATTATTTTATAACATCCTGTACATAAAGATTGGGTCACAAGGATTCAGTTTCCGGTACACAAGTGTATCATCAAGCTCTATTTCTTTTACTGTGTAATTTTCCCTTTGCCTATTTTGTTTTTCATCAGTCACCACTTTATACGTTAATTATAACATAGCTTTGCTAGCCATCGCATTCCACAAAATCCATTTATATATTGCAGATAAACCATAAAATTGGTTTATTTCTAAAGGTTAACAAACTACAATTTGAGAAAATTTCTAACGCTAGAATATATTAATAGTCTTTTGCAGAGTATTTATACTGAAAAGCTAAGATACGGGTTTTGCAGTTTCATCAATGTTTTAATGCAAATGTATTAGCGTTGTGTAATTCCCCGGTAGCAAACACAATTACCTTGATAACAGACCGAGATATAATCTGGAGTACTAGGAATCGTGTTATTATAAAACCGTTTTCTCTAGGACAAGGAAAAACTTCGCTAAAATAACCTAACAGCTCTTTATTTACTTGTAACAACGATGGTTAAATTAAGAATTATTAAAACATTCAATCCAAATACTGAGAATTAATATTTTTAATAAAAGTATTTAAAATGTAACACTACTGAAAATTTACAATCTTCCATTTCAAGTGTTAAGAAATAATTTACAAACTTCATAGATTTCCTTGTTCTAAAAATAGACACTTATAAAAGATATCACATAAATTGTTCTATGCCATAGTTTCTTTCTTTATCTTTTTGGGAAACAGAACTTTCTTTATTAGTCTTTCAGCAGAAAAAGTATTGCAAAAGAAGCTATAATGCCATTGGAGCTAATTTGGAATTTTCAATTTTGGGGAATATGTTTTTTACGGTGTGTTGCTGAACCGTTAGAAACATTGTTTATTACTCTCAGTGTGAGTCCTTTTTCCTAAAATCTGTAGAGAAATCGATATGTTTAAGAAAACTACCACTTAATTTATGTAATAGTAATCCATCGCATTAAACATTTTGAACTTATATTATTTTGTTAAAATAAAGAAAAAATCTTGTTATGCTTTTCATTTCAATAGAATTATTTATTGCCTACGATACAAAGATTTCAGAAATTTACCATTGACGCATTATTTATTTTTATATGTTTTCTACAATGTCTTTTTCAAAACAGGAATGAAAACCCACATACAGGACAGAATCCAAACGTTCCTGTATAATAATCTACAATGTCTTATTACGCGAATGCAATGGATTAGTTAAGAAATTTTTGCGAGAAATATTTAATAGAAAACTGTTGGAATATACCCTAACCAAGGCCTATTTAGTTAGAATTCGTTTTCGTGTTTTTTATTATAAAAACTTATTTTATGGTGGGTAAATTTATACATCTGTAGAGAATTATCATGTTAATACAAAATATTAGAAGGTCGCTCAAGATTCTATGAGAAAAATCTGAACAACATGGTTTATAGCAAACATCAGCAGAATCGAAGACTCCCCTCTCAGCGATTGTACGAACAATACAAATTCCCTTATTGATTCGGCTCCATTTGTTCTTCTCTTGTCTGCCATTGCTGTTCTCACCCTTGACATAGCAACAGCATGTAAAAAACCCTGACTGTTTGTTATAAATAATTATATATGTGTACAAGAAAACAAAAACACGTTTCTTTAATTTGAAATGCTTAATATTTAGTCACTTTTCGGTGACATTATAGAAAGTTTAAATAAAATAAAGTATAAAAAAATATAGGAATGAAGGTTAAAAAAACATTGCAAACAAAAAAACATACTATATGGTATCGAAATATGTAAATGAAAATAAAACATCTTACCTGTCCTAAACACAGAGATAATAAAATTGTTTGAATAATAAATACATTAGCTGTGTCTCAAATGTAAAGCAAAGGGTAATTGTGATTGAAGAGACATTATGTTTGCTTGTTTCATATCCTCGTAATAATAATTTAGTGTATTCTTTATTTTCATAATTTTGAAACTTCTTAATGTCAATTAGAGAGAAAAAAATGTTCAAAGGTTTGATTGTGTTACACAGCGTATGCAGACATGGGTCTAAGTAAATTTTTATGTCAAACATTGGCACGATGATTGTTTATCTTGAGCCGAAGTGATGTAGATGTAGTCTTTAAGGCAGGGTTGACAATATAATTTATATACAACATTTTCGCTGTTACATGTGATGTCTTCTGCAATAGAATACTATTTCTGTCTAACGCAGCTGTTTTAACAGTTTGTGGATTGCATCAAATTTAAAAAGATCCTTTGTTTCTAGATATTGTTCCAATATTTGTAGTCGGTCTCATTATTCCATTTTATTTGTGTAATCGAGGATGATACTGAGTTACAAATTTGGGAATTTTTCCCACAACACTTAAAATATATGTTTTTAGGTTTAGCTATTTAATTGTTAATACTTTTTGCAGGCTATCATCTGGTAAGTAATGAATTTTGATAATAATTTTAGAAGTCAATTTCATCTGTTTTATATATATATTTACTTATGTGTGTGTGTGTGTGTTTTTTTTTCAACGCATATGTGACAGATACGGCCCAAATACAATATAATTGAATCGTAAAAATTTAGGCCTCTGTGGTGTAGTGGTAGCACATTCACCCGGAGAGTGATAGATCCGGGTTCGAGTCCCGGCGGAGCAAGTACTTTTTGTGATTCAATGTTTATTGAAATTATATATATATATATATATATATATATATATATATATATATATATATATATATATATTTTGAAACAAGTTAGTTATAACTTGACCGTTCCAAAATTATAAATATGATATTGTAATTGACAAATCTTTAAATCAAAAGGATAAAAAGGTTTTTAAATAACGTATAGATTAAAAAAGCGATCCTTTAAGATTTCTAATTTAAGAAATATTTATATAGAACAATTTTAATTTGAAATTTGTGAAAATATTAAACATGACTAATCACATTTAACTTTAGGTTCGGAATACAAATCAAGGTGGACCATCACAGAATGTGTAGAATTATTGTTTATATAACTGGAATTTCGTTACGTTCTTTAGGTTAAACGTCAATCTTGTACAAACAACTTAAATTGATTTAATGGATTGATTGTTTAGTTTTGTATTTAGGTTTTAAGCTCATATATTCGTAGGTAAAAATCACTCACCTAGTTCTTAAAAGAATTGGGTTATAGTAAAAACTATTGCTCGGCTCGAGAGTCACTCATTAACAGTATAAACGTGTTTTTATGTGATTGTACTAACCTCTTAAAATAGAAGGTATTTTAAAGAACCAACAACAATGATCTAGAAATTATCGTATCTAAAGTTAGTCTGGTATCGTAACTTACTGCAAACTATATCTGCGAGTAATAAAGATTTCTACTTTTTTATGATACTTTTATCAATTATCATATCATTATATTACACAAAATATACAAGCACAACATTTTTTTACACAATAAAAAACTTTTCTACTTGTGTAAATACAATAAATAAGTAACGTATAATTGTTTTTATTATTTTCAAGTGTGTACAATTTTATGTACGATATCTGCCTAACGAGTCTCAGCAATAGTTTTACTAAAGACAAAAACCATTGGCATGGAAAAACTATACTTTTGAATCACCAAACTAAAAAGAATTAGTTAATATTTGGGCCAAATAATAATATTGATTATTTTACGAAGACGCGTATGACAAATTTTGTGTTGCTTGTATCACAAGAAAAAATTTCAACATTTATCGCATGACTACTTTAAACGTAACACTTAAAAGTTAATAAAAAAAATATTATGTAAAAAGTCATTATTGTAAAGAAATCCAATGATAATAGCGAATATGGAAAATATCCCGAGTAACCTAAATTTAATGATACACTAAAGTCGATTTTGTTTGATTACTTTATTACCTACATGTTATAAATATAAATACAGTTATCTATTCTACTTTAATATAGTAAAGACAGTGATGTAACCATTAATGAAGTGAAGTAGTTGTGATGTTTCAGTATATATTTTAATCTAAAATGAAGGATAGCAGCTCTTCCATCTGACATTAATCCCGCTGAGAATCGAGACTCGCATCAAATGAAATATTTCTCTGTACCTTAGCAAAACGCTAGGTTTTTATTTTTGCATAGCTGGATATTTTATGGACTGGCACGTCACGATAAAGTATTTATTACAGAACCACTATCTCAATGGCTAATAATTTATTTCCCTAGAGACTATCTGTATCGCTTCTATTAATTGATAACTGAAATTAATAAACCAGTATTATTGTTTAATAAACCCCATATATTATGGGTGTTTAAATTTTGTACCTTCGATTATTACGCCATTAAATACAAACTTAAAATAAGGAATACAAATAGCTTGGTAAAGCATTATATATTATCATTTTAGGTAATAACACCATATTGGTATGTACAGTTGCTAATTGAAATTGATTGGAGTAAGCAGTACAAAAATGAACATTAATCATAATTGATAATTTTTATAACTAGGCACGGCAAAATACTCTTTTGTAATTAGCTATCTTGAAACAAATTTTCACTATATAAAGTGTATTTTGCAATTTATGAGTATTACAGATGATGAATTATCTGAAGAACTTTGTCAGTAAACTAATGTGTAATTAACATTTAGCCATACGGCCAGTGATGTAATGTTTACAAGGTGCAGCTTATTTTTATAACTTATAGTGTTTTGAAACGAGAAATTTGTAGAGGGGAGATTTCCAAAGGAAAACTGTTAACAAAAAAGTAGCCCTGAAAGAGTTTGCTCTGGAGTGCAGCGTCATCCCAAGTTAACTCAAGTTTGACATAGCTGACTAACTCTGTTACAGGTAACAAACTTACTTGGTTCAAGTTTTTGATAGCACTCAAGTTAAAAATATGATTTCTCTCATATATTATTTTTAATCCTAATTGCTTCATCGCTAACTTCAAGTGCTTTTAAAGTATATACATTACACGTTTAATGCAAAAGGAAAGAATGTTAAGAGCTGGTTTTTTATATTTAGTATGTAATTAATACATATTATTCAAATTCTGCCGAATTCGTATTCTATTTGAACACAAATTTTGTAACTAATAACTAAATGTAACACTAATGTAACATAAATGCCTTTTTAGACTAAGTAGGCCTAAATGTTAATAGAATATTTTAAATTATATGATGGGAAAGTAAGTTACAGGTGTAACTAATTATAAATCTATAATCTTCAGCGAAACGTAAAAGGGGCAGGATTATAATAAATAGTACTTTCAGAGTCATTACTCTTGTAGTACACGAAAACATTTTTCTTAATATGTTATCTATGCTTTAATAAATAAAAAAAAAAACACTAAAGTTTAGGACTTGATTGATTTGTTATGTTTCTGATATTAATCTCTTAGTTACTCAGAGAATTTAATTCAGGAAAGTTTACTGGACATCTCCATGTATTCCATTTTTGACTCAGTAAAGCGACTTCATTTAGAGTTTCGGATCACTTTACCAACTATATTCACGCGAACTTCTAGTGGACCTCTTATTTATGCTCCCACACCATCTGGCAGCCATATTAGTCTAACAGTTATTAGTCTCTAAACCTTTATTAAGAATATCACCCTCTGTGAACACGATTAAAGGACACATTCATCTATGCATGAAGATATCTGTGCCGATAAAATCGTAAAAAAAGACTTACAAATATTCAAGAAAAGACTTATTGCACAGAAAACAACTGTACCTTGAGGACATAGTCTATGAGCGTTTATTTTATGTATTAAGTTAAGGTATTCTTCAATTTTCATTTTTTTTACATATGGATAAAAAAATGCTTGCCCCTCTAATTAGTTATGTTGTTTATGTTGATAGTCAAAGGGGCATAACTTTAACAGAATACAACCACACGCGCGCGCGCATACACTCAAGCTCCCATACAGATACATACATGCATATAATATGTATATAAAAACACACACAAACTCGTATATCATCTAATGTGTTATAGTTATTCCACTTTGGCTTAAAATAATTACATGGAGAATATAAAACATGACAATCAAACATAGTTCAGGCAATATACTTTTTATATACAACATAACATTTAGATCTAGAACCTTAGTCGTATTTAACAGTTTTTTAACTTAAAATAGAAAAACGTTTACACTGACCTACTTTACTAGGTGATATAAGGCCTAAAACCAATCTTTAACACTTAACACGGAGCCTACTGCTTAAAGGTGAATTCCGAATAACTAAAATTGCTGGGCAGGTGAGCTGCTTGGAAGGACAGTATAGCTAAGCGGTTACCCATCCAAGCAGCAACCACGCTTGATGTTGCATATTTAGTTTACCTCGCGAATAAACGCTGTAAATTGAATTTCTTTCCTGCCTTCCATTCTTCCGCCTTCTCTAATGCTTGTAGTACTGTGTTGCGTAGTGTTCTTGGAATTGAGCAGTGACATCGCTTACATTCATTCTTAACAAGTCTTAAGAGAAAACAAGAACTGACAATTACTAACTGGTTTAACTGTCAGGTGGTAGAGTTCTTTGACAATGGAATACAAAAGCTGGAGCAGTAACGACCTTAATGTTTAAATGGTAATGATTGCTATGTAGAGTATTTAATAAATATTTAAAGTTTAGTTTGTGAAAAAATTTAATTTCATACATACATTTTCTCTTTATTTATTACAAAATGGTTTCTTACTTCTTTTTTCTTACTTTCTTTCAAACAGTTACCTCTCGTCCCTTACAGGGCATTCTTAACATCTTACTGTCCATCGGTCTGTCTGACCATAAACCTGTCTCCTTGTGTACTAACCATTGATAGAAATGTTCTAGATGTGAGATAATACATAGGTTTCTGTTGTCCCAGAAAGTTCTATTGCTTTTTGTTTAAAAGGCACAATAAACAGTTCTGTCGGGGTATGGATTGTACTCTATCGTAGTCATTTTTGCAATTTTTTTCTTGAAAAATAAAAATTTTAATTAAAACTTTTGGTATCTACTAAATGAAATAGGATTCTTTTAATACTAAATATTATCTATAACATTTATATTTTCTGAAAAAGTAAAAGAATTGACGCTTAATAAAGGGATTCAAGTTACTAACTATTTTTTTGAACTGAATAATAAAATGTACAGGAGTTTGATATAGTCTGTAATGTCAGCGCCAGTATGTTTTATACTGGATGGTTTAATAGTGATGGCAATGCAAGCGACCAGTTGATGAACGCAATGGAGTGATTAACAACCAATAACCAGTGACCAAACCAATTAACAATTGATTGGATCCTCTCCCTCTTAACCATTTTTATTAGACCTGCTGAATATTATACAGTTGGCTTAAACAGTATCGGAAAACGTTATACTCATATAACAAATATTTAAACTTTATTTATTCAAATATACGTATACTGAGTACGTTATACTCAGTCTAAATAATGTTGATCTATTGATCTATATGTTGATACATGAAACAATTGTGGGATCTTAATGTTGTTTTAATGATGTGGGTATTTCAAGCTGAAAGATGGTTTTATAAAGATATTCTCGTGAAATAAATCTTGTGACGTAGATGAATGCAAGCTTTATAATTGACTTTAAAGTCCTTTCACCGCTGCTATGTTTCAATTCTGATTAAATTAAGCAAATTTAATAAACTACTCCTGCGTTTGTTTAAATATTTGGATCGCTAATCACGTTTTACAGGATTCGTAAATGTTATGCAAAGGAAAGTACACGTATTTAATTTTTAACTTATTATGAAAATGTGTTAATGAAACGAAAAAATATACCTTAATTTATTCATATTGTTATTTTATAGATAAAATAATTGTAAAAAACTAAAATATGCGCAGTTTTAAATTAATGTTTGAAGTGAACATGATGTTCCCAAACAATAATTATGGATGTACTGTATCTTTATTGTAAACAAATATTTCTATATGTCATTGAAAATTAAATTTGTTATTTTAGAATAAGGTCTAAGAAATTAAAATTGTGGACACTTAAAGGAAACTATATATAATTTTTAAACATTTTAAGAAGTATACACAATAAAATAGTTAAACCTTGCCATTGTTTTACTTTAAAAAAAAATGTAACACAATACTTTGAAGCTACCACCTGACGAAGAGTTGCATCTCAATATATCTCTTAATAAAGTTATTTCGTACAATAAAATAATAGCAACTGTCTGATAGCTGTAATCATTTGAAAAGTTTCAAAATTTTAAACCATTTCAGAAATATTTTAAAGTTTAATATTCAATGGATAAATAGTGCAAATACACTGTTAGGTTTAAATAGCTAAATTGTGCAAAACAGTAAGATTCCAATTGTGTAACAGAGTACAAGGAACCTAAACTGAATCAAGATTTCCAAAGAGGAGGCTTGTGAAATCTGTTTAAAAAAAAAACAAAATTTGTTTCATAAATCAATATTGTATATAGGTATATTTTAATAATCATTATTCCTAAGCACGGGGAATGTATGCACCTTTGGATAAATGATGTGCTACACCAGCTGATATTGCTCAAGCTGAACAATGGCGAATTCGGCAATAACTATGTTCCAGTTTTAATATGGTGACTGTACAGGAGCAGTTTGTGATACAATTGCAGAAGTAGAACATTGTATAAAAAAAAAAACAGATATAAATCGTTATATGTACAGAGGCACTACTGTCTTACGTCTAATCATTGGATGGATATATAAGATATAAGTCTTTATTGAGTTACACAATAAGAGTTGTATACAATATTTCGTAATGATGCATATTTCAAACTTAAGGGTCATTTATTATTACTTACATAAATTTGCTTCCAGGCAGGCTTTATATTTTTTTGTGTTCTATTAGGACAAGAAGCTTAAAAATTTCAAATAGTCTTGTAAGGATCTTTAACGCTGCTTTTGGAATGGCAGGATGTACTGAATAGGTAAGTTTGTGGTTAGGCCCGCACCTCTCGAGATTGGGAAGAATTTAGGGTACTAATCTCAGGTCATGTCCCCTCAGAAAAAGGGAAAGCTAGCTCCTAACTTGCTTTTCCAGGCAAAGCAGGCAGGGGTGTCACACCCTTATGTCTAGGGTAGCAAGAACCTTTTAATCTTATAAAACTGCCCCACTAACTCCAACAATAATTTTTATTAAGTAGACATTTTCTACATTTGCAGTTAGTGATTTACCCTTAAGGTTGTACAGATTTAAGTGACGCATTTGTTTTTCATGTGCCTAGTGTGGGTTCAACTGGAAGGTATAAACTATCCAAAAGTGACCTCCCCTGGACCCGCTCTAAATATTGCAGTTGTGAAATACGACCGCTCTCACTAACTTACACAGCAAAGCATGGTATATAATAATTAATAATGCTGCATAATTCACGTTTACAGCTCACACACTCTTACCACCAGCTCGGTCTAAGCCAGGTCAACTATGTATTGCAGCTGTGAAATACGATCGCTCCTACCACCTTCAAAACAAGCATTGCATACAACAATTCAAAGTGCTGCATAGTTTACACTTACAGCTCATTAATTACTCATAAATCTTACTATCAGCTGGGTCTAAAGCAGGTTATAGTTAAGAGATTCGACAACTTCTACCACCTACCTAAGCATTGTATATAATTCATTACTCACACATTCTTACCAACCGTTTCGGTCTAAATTCGTGTTTTTAACACCAAGAACTAAATATTTTCATACGGCTTTTAACAAATAATGAATTTGCTTGTAACGGTATAAGTCGTCATATTGTTGTTCACCATTGATTCAGTCGAATTTTTTCCCAGCCTCTCTTTTGGGAGATATACTCGAATAAGAATCTTCTCAGAAAGTACAGTTTTGCAAACAGATCTGTGTAGTATTTAGTATGGAATCAGCAGTCATCACAGGTATTTAATAAAAATTCATATAGTATTTTTCCTGTGGTTCTAATTTTAAATTATTTTTTACAGGTTTCTACAGTTCTAATGCTCTTATAATTCTATAAAATTCAATTATATTTTTGAAACCTCCTTATAAAGCTACCTTGCAGAATAGATCGAATACATTATTCCGCAGTAACCTGTAAGTTTAACGTGCTTTGGACATAAATTTGAATATTTTCGCCAGGACCACTTAGAATTATTTTTTAGAAGAAGTGCTATTTATGATTATTCCAAGTCAAATCATGGTCTAAGCGTAACGTAGATCTCGAAACGTAGTGTTACCGATTTCTTGTTTCACTGAACGATCGCAAATGTCCGGAAAAATAATCCTGTTTCCTTCACAATCCTTCCATCGGCAAAAATATCCTTCAAACAAAGAACTATTTACAACATTGTATACAGCGTTTAAATAAGTTCTTGAAATGCACAAAAATATGCTGTATCATTAATTTATTTAGAAGTAACTAAATATAAAAATAAAAATTTAATTATATAGGCTGAAGAAGTCTCAAGCAAGTCAGGATAGTTTTCTATCATCTGAGGTAGCTGTCGTGTACAGACTTCCTGTAGGGAGAATTTCTTTCCGGAGCACGTGATGTCACCGTAAAGGTTCCTGTGACAAATGACTTCCAGGAAACACTTAGTGACAAAAATGTTCCTGAGCGACTGAAATCCTTTGTTGTAATCGTTCTTCCTTCTATTCTAGACACAATAGTCGTGTCTCGCAATCTGGCCGTGTTTCTCAGTAACTTTTCTCTTTGTCGTCGGTTTCTCTGCGAAACCATTAAACGATTCAGATGTCAGGACCAAAGAATAAATTTAAATAAATGTTTATTCTTGGGGTTTCGCATTAGAAATAAATTTACCCTACAGAATTGGACCTCTCCACCCCTAAATACTTTTTTGTAAGACACAACTTACATGTACTTCATTAGACCAATTTCAGCGTTGTAATTATAATATGCGTTGAAACATATAGCAATAATATCATACGATTAATATATTAGTGCCTGTAGGACAAAGTTTTGGAATATTAATAATAAAGTAAGCATTTAACATAGTAATAAACGTAGGGTATAAAGTAATTCATATTTTGATATTTCTCAGCTTTTTAGTGTTGAAATTTCAATAACTAGGTTTTTAGCATTTAATCGATATAGTTTTGTAAAATATGACTAATTAAGCTTATTCTTTTCTACCTGGTTCACTTAAACTAACAGCGTCTTAAATTGTGTTAATAAGAAGATGTATTATAAATGGGAAGATATGTAAAGATTCTTGTTTTTAAAACGTACATTGTATATAAGAAACTATTTTAAGGAATAATATAATATTTACTACAGCGAGGGTAGTTATATATATATTATATATATATATATATATATAAAAACCAAGAGTATAATTAACTTTACACTGCACTAAGCAAGATCTGAACGAAGTAAATAAATGCTTCTTGTGAATATTTAATGGTAGCTGATATATATTAAAAGTAATTCCAAAAAAAACCAAAACAGTCAATAAAGAACAAAAGCCAATTCACGTTTGATTAATTACATTGGCTTGGGGTCTCGTGCGCTTTAGGAAAGCTATGGGGTTCAGTGTCAGAAGGCAAGTAGAGTAAATATTTGACGCATCCAGCAAAGGGTTGGTTTGTTTGCCTTGAGACCAAGGGGATTAGAAATGCAGATATCTAGAGATAGTGCAGAAAGGCCAACAAAGCAAAGGCACTTTTGAAAAGTTTTTGAGTCACATTAGTGCCACATTCATAAAGGGAATTAAAGCTTTTGTTGTAAAATAAAGTTCTGTGGAAATCCTCTTATTAATGTTTTATAAGCCGAGGTCCAAGAGTTTTTTTTCTCTTTTTTTATAAAATCCTTGAAAACCACAATTAATAAGCCACATTCCAAACATTTTAGAATATACGAACACTAGTGCACGTAGTAAACATATAGCTATTTTGATAATATGAATATATTTATAATATTATAATCTCATAATTATAGTTCCTAGTATAAGGGGGGTGAAGTTGTTTGCGTCCGTAGCTTGCTACACGTGCTCCCTGGGTAACGCTAAACGAACAGCAATTTTTGGTAGCTGGACCGTCACTCTTGTGATCTCCCAGTTATGGCAGCTATCGAAGACCAAACAAACGGTCCTTCTCAGGGCCAAACAAATACTGATTTTTTAAATATTGGCTCTCTTTTAAATATATGTTATTTTAACGCCGAGGGTCTTAGCAGATCTAAATGTGAGTGCCTAAGCAAAATTATGATAAAGAACAACGTCGATGTCCTAGCACTCCAGGAGACTCACATTGAGAATTATAACACCTGTGCAAGAGGCAATATCCCTGGATATACACTTGTAGAAGCCATTGGCCACAGAAAATACGGAGTGGCAACTTATGTTAGGCAGGGCATCGATGATGTGTCCCCGATTTACAAGAGCTGTGATAACGATATTTTTGTACTAGTGGTGAAAGTGTCAGAAACAACTATAGTAAATGTCTACAAACCACCTAATAGACAATGGTCTGACACAGTACTTCCCATATTTGGACACCACGTCCTTTACATTGGGGACTTTAACAGTCATCACAGCTCGTGCGGATACTCATCGGATGACGACAATGGTACGAGATCAACTAATTGGGCTGAAAATAACAACTTAATATTAATACATGATGCCAAAGACGCCCACACTTTTTATTCAGCCCGCTGGCGTCATGGTTATACTCCAGACCTATGTTTTTGCTCTTGTGCCCGCTCTCTTAAGCCTTTAGCATTTGGGAGGAAAGTTCTTGGTGCCTTTCCTCATTCTCAGCATAGGCCTGTGCTTATTTCAGCCGGAATCAAGATTCCTCTTGTAAGATCCTTCCCTCGGCCTCGCTGGAATTTTAACAAAGCTGATTGGAAAGCCTTTACATCCAGGCTTGATGATGGTATCAGGTTCATCCCTCCCACGATAAGAAACTATGACCGGTTCACAAAGCTAGTCCTGGCTACTGCTAAACTGTGCATACCACGAGGATTTCGAAAGAGCTATGTGCTAGGTTGGAGTCAAGAGTGTGAGGACCTTTACAGTGAGTTCAATGACACCGGGAACACAGAAACAGCTGATCGGCTGCTACAATCTCTTGACAAAGCAAGAAGAGAAAAGTGGGTACACACAATGGAAAATCTTAACTTCACCCATAGTAGCCGTAAAGTTTGGTCCCTCTTGAGAAAGCTCTCCACCGGCAAGCCTTCGACGAACAGTTCTCTGTCACATCCGAAACCCTGTGCAATAGCAAAGCGTATTGTTGCTTTGTCCAAGTCAGTTCGCTACCCATCTGACAAGCTGGTTAATTACAAGTTAAACGAATTTAAAAGCAGTCGGCAAGCTCCGTTGGAAATATCGAGAGCATTTGAACTTGATGAAATTGAAGTGGCCATCTCCGCTCTGTCAGTTGGGAAGGCAGCCGGTATCGATAATGTCTTCCCAGAATTCCTAAAGTACTCAGGAATCAAAGTTAAATACTGGCTTCTTACGGTGTTCAACGAAATACTGGCTACAGGTAACCTGCCTGCAGCATTTAAAAGATCTAAAATAATCGCCGTTTTGAAGCCCAACAAAGACCCAGAGCGTATTGAGAGCTATAGGCCCATAGCCCTGTTGAGTGTGTGTTATAAGCTGCTGGAGAGGTTGATCTATAATAGAATATTTCCCATTCTCAATGCCAGCATTCCTATAGATCAAGCTGGCTTTAGACCTGGTCGTAACTGCTGCGACCAAGTGCTTGCGCTAACAACTTTTATTGAGAATGGTTTTGAAAAGAGAACAAAAACCTCTACAGCCTTTATGGACCTCACTGCAGCTTACGACACTGTCTGGAGAAAAGGCCTTTTAGTAAAGCTTTATAATCTAATTCCTTGCCCTTTCCTTCTGCGGCTTCTTAATTCAATGATTAGCGATAGGCTTATAAAAGTATGCCTTGGCCGTGAGGAAAGTTCTTTCAGGCAACTTAAAAATGGCCTTCCACAGGGCTCAGTACTTGCTCCTTTGTTGTTCAACGTGTACTCTGCCGACATCCCAACAACGTTATCCAGAAAGTCTATTTATGCGGATGATATTGCCTTAGCCTACCAACATAATGATATAAAGAAAACAGAACAGGCACTCACTGATGATCTTTCAGTCCTTGCAGATTATTTTAGAGCATGGAAGCTAAATCCAAATCCTACTAAAACTGAAGTATCATGTTTTCCACCTAAATAACAGACTGGCGAACTACAAGTTAAATGTAACTCTTGATGGTGTCAGATTGAAACATAATGAACATCCGCAGTATCTGGGAGTTACCTTAGACCGATCTCTCACTTTTAAAAGTCACCTTCAAAAGACAGCAGCAAAGCTGAAAACAAGGGCTAATATAGTACAGCATCTTGCTGGATCAACTTGGGGAGCCAACGCAAAAGTACTGCGCACCACTTCTTTGTCCCTTGTGTACTCCGCTGCTAAATATTGTGCTCCTGTGTGGCTTAATAGTGCACATGTGCGAGAGGTCGATGTAGTTCTTAATAGGGCCATGAGGACAATTACTGGAACTCTCATGGCAACACCAACACCTTGGCTCCCAGTGCTGAGCAATATAGCACCACCTGAGATTAGACGCAAAGAGGCTCTTCTGAGAGAGTTCAATAAGATCGTGTCCAATCCCGAATTGCCCGTTACGCGCGACCTTCCCCAGCAAGATAGCCGGCTCAAATCACGCAAGCCATCACTACGAACAGCATCCCAGCTGTTAGAGGAGATCTTTGCGCCTAATGCTAACTGGGCGTCATCCTGGGAATCATTCGACGGACGGAACAAGTACTTGATATCCGATCCTACGAAAGCAGCGGGTGGCTTGGAAATTCCTCGAAAGGAATGGGTTTTATTGAATCGTTTTCGAACTGGGGTTGGGAGAAGCAATCACTGGAAATTTAAGTGGGGTATTACTGACGACCAGACGTGTGATTGTGGCGCAAACTCTCAGACAATGGCGCACATTGTAAACGACTGCCCTTTACGATTGTTTTCTTGTGGGCTGGCTGGTCTGAGTGGTTTAGAGGATGGGTCTCTAAACTGGCTCAGTAATTTGGATTTAGCTTTGTGACGGGAGATCTTAATATTATTTTTAATTTATGACTCAAGAACTTTGTTCTTACGTACTTGTTAATAATTGTAATTTTTTATTTATTTATTTATGGATAGCTGCCTTTGTCCCCCATACGATATATATATATATATATATATATATATATATATATATATATATATATATATATATTTATATATATATAGTTCCTAAGGCAATCTTCCGTGTGGTAACGATTTTTGTTTGAATCTAAAGCTATTTTCACAAACAATCTAGAAAAATAGAGAACATTTTATTACTCTACGTGGATTTACATTCATTTCAAGTCGAAAAAAGGTAACCTTCACATGAAGCTATCAACTTGAATATTCATTATTATGCGTATTTTATCTACTTAATCCTGCGGTAAAAAAGTGAGGCGTGAACATTTAGTGCCCAAGTCCTTCTTAAATAGCTGATATTCAAAAAACTATTTTTCCACTTCTGTCATGATATAAGCTCCATGAGAATTATTCAGCAGGTAAAGCATTGAACCCGCAATTACGTTAATAATCTGGTAATCACAACGTTTGGTGAACCAATTCCCCTGCTCTACTTATTCCTATAATAGGTTCAAATCCTTCAGGGAGATAGGCTCTTGTTATTTTAATCCCTGTACTCCAGACACTTTTACCTTTAAACCCTCCATAGTATTGCACGACTTAGAGTACGCAAAGTCAAGTCCACTTCCAAGTATGCTAGAAACCTGAAATTTAGAAAACTTCTGTTTTAGTCCTTGTACAAACTATAAAAGGCCTGAAAACTATTAATTTTTACTTTTATATTAACAAATATGAAAATGAGAGAATCTATGTGATGTGTTGAATTCAGAGTGGAGTTTGCCAGGGACTTAAAAGTAGAACGTGTTGTTTATTTATTTACTGGATTTTAATACAGTTTTGACTTTCGTACTTTATGGGTGGTTTCTGGCTTAACCGTTACAGATACGATACTAAGTATTTAGATTTCTTTTTATGAATGAAAAATGGGAAAACTGGTTTGCCCTAAGCTTGGGATAAAAGACTCTGCCGTTCAGCTTTGTCCATTATACGGAGTAGTATAATAGTAACCATCTTGAAATTTTTTATTGCTTAAGACTGGCTACCGAGCTCACTAAGCTATTTACAAAATACTATTTACGTACCAAGTATTATTGGTTTTAACCTATTATGAAATACGATTGTTATAGTGTAATTCCCACAATGTAAACACCATTTAAAACTTTGTACGCCCTATATCTGGAAAGCATAAGTAATATGAAAAACGCACTTGAAATAAAATTATTGTGAACTACATACATTTCTAAAACATTCGATTGTTTACGCTGTAATGCATAATAACTTATGTTTATGCGTTCAATTTTATAACGTTCAATGGCCGTCGTCTTGCAATCTCTATTCTGTCATAGTCGATTGGATTAGCTAAATAATCTGCAACATACAATTACGCTCTTTTAACATGAACATCCTTCAGGACGTTTCATGGTTTTTGTACATTAATGACATGCAAATCATGTTTTGTATAAAACAATAATTACGAAGTATACATTATTTTATTCTTTTCTAAATAAATTTCATTTTTTGCATTATAAGTCGCTCCCATCATTAATATTTAATGTACAACTGGTCATATGTTTATCTTCAACTGTTTTTCATTGCTCCTGATTATAGGATGTCTTTGCTGAAAATTCTTACCCCTCCTTGTGAAGTAATTTTATAAAAAGTTTACCTTTCTTTCAAATAGAATTTTAAAACATAATACAAATTAATTAATTGATTAAAACATCAAAATATATTATTTAAAGTTTAAAGCTTAAAGCAAGTTTAAATGGCAGAATCTTAGCAGGATCTCTGCATGTTAATAACTAAATTGATATTCTTACTTGTATGTTTTATACTTTACACATGTTAACTTTTAAATTAGTTAAATAAATTGTTACTTCTCTAATGCGATTAAAAGTATACAGTTTGGTCCATTGTAAGTTTTTATTATTTTTCGTAAATTAGATATATCAGTTTGGCTACTTTTAAATTTAGCAGTAATCTTGAATCGAAAATTGAGGATCTAGAAATTAAAGACTGAAAAAAGAATGTGCTTGTGTGAAACACGACTTTAAAGCATTATATTTTCTGAGCCTGGTGCAAGGCGTTGTTTAATATCTTAAACTATTATAAAGTTAATAACAAAAATACATGTAAAATTATGTTAAATATCGCCTGAAACTATGTTCAAGAATGTTATCGAATAGTTCCTTAATTCAAATTGAAACATAAACTTTACAATACTAAAGACTGCAATAATGCAATCGTCAATTTCTCTTCTGTACACTACCATCTTTATTTTAAGATAGTCACAGGCTCTTATAAATTATAATTTTTATTGAAAATAATAAATTATTTAAATTAAATTTGTAAGGTATATTTCATACATAATTTCTTTTCGGAATATCGATACACTGATGTATTATGTATCTTAAGTAGTTATTACTTACAAAGAGCCACACTCTGTTTATGTCAAATTAATAATAACAGTAAAAATATCTCAAACGAACTAATTATTGGTGATACGTAATAAAGATTGGTATTTAGTCTTTATCGCGTCTTTTAACACGTTAAGTAATTAACTGAAAGGAAAGCAATAAAAACTCGTTAAAACCAACTTTATATGTAGTGGTTATAAAATAATTAACAGTAACCATTATACCAGCTAGATTAGGTATTACAACTAGGTCACAAGTTAAATTAATTTAGTTTTAACTCGAAGCTGCTTAGGTATTTAGAGCTAATGAGATTATCTGGATCCTCGAAACTCATACAAACTTTAAAAACACTTAAAGTTTCATTGAACCATAAAACGTTTTGATAATTAACAGAATTAGCCCAAATAGTTAACAAGATTTTAAAAGGAACCTATTTTGTATTTTTTGAAATTTTAGCAGTATTTTCTTGTAGCAGTTTATTGAAGAAACTTAAACAATAATGTAAGATACTCGGATTGTTGTAATAGCTGATGTGGTATGATCAATATAGATTATCAATACACTCAGCATACTAGTAAATAGCAATGCTCTATAATACTCAGGTTCAAACCCAGTATTATTTTTTAATATTGTTGAAGATTTTATCTTAATTTAAATTGTAATAAACAGACTTTAAATTAATATATTTCAACTGGATTTTCTTAACTTATACGTACTTTATGTGACATACAAATAATTTTAATACATGGTTTAAGCATGATATTATTTAAATGAATTACTTCATAAGGAAGTTTCTCTTTACTGCAAGTAGAATAGCTGAGCCTTTCCTCATTGAGATAGATTTAAATCCAGATTTATAAACCGTCAAATGTCAAAATCCCGGACTTTCAAACATTTGGAACTTAAAAGCAGAGTTCGACTATGGCGTTAGATCTCATAAAGAAAATCTATATATATATATATATATATATATATATTTATATATATATATATATATATATATATATATATATATATATATATATAAATGCGAATGTTTGTTTGTATGTTCCGTTATAACTCTGGAACCAATGCACAAAACATCGTGAAATTTTGTACAGTGATTCTACACGTTCCTGGAAGTAACATAGGCATACTTTTAGAGAGGTATTTGGTCCAATTTGAATAGTTTATTTCAGTAATTTTTTAATTATAAATTGTTGTTGATGTTAGAGTGTTTTATATTGGATCCGACAGACTGCGCTACGACACATAATACAAAGCAAACTGATACTTAACAGCTGTTAATACTTTCAGCTGAAGTTCATCAAAGAGGCAGAAACATTTGTTTACATTTAAGATTTAGACATTTTTTATTGTAAAGTGCTTGATCAGTAGTGTAATGCAGGTTGCATAGAAGACGTCGTTGCCTAATTTTAAATTCAGATTGCACCAATGATCAATAATAATATATAAAAATGAATGTTTGTGTGTTTGTCCCTTTATAGACTCAGAAACAATTGGACCGATCACTATGAAAATTTGTATTTATTTGTATTTTTCTATGTAGAAGGTTTATATGCAATGCCCATTGATGTAACTCACCACCAGGCTGTACTGCAAGATATAAAAGTTATCAAAGCGCCTGCACATTATAAACTGCAATTACGACACAGTTGCGTATATTAAATAGCCAAACACTATTTGAAGGCAAAGAAATATACGGGCAAAGCTTAAGAGACGCGTGCGAAGCCGCGGGAAACAGCTAGTACAATAATATTAACAAAACGCAGATTGCTACAGATAAAACTTGGGTGTACATGGAATGTTGGATGATGATTTGTTTATAAAATTATGCTTAGTATTTAATTGGAATTTGAGGCAGAAACAGTAGAATCCGACGAGGTGCAACTTAAAGTGAGATTCAAGGAACGTGGTTAAATTATTGTAGAATTTAATTTAGCAGTAGAGTAGTTGATGCCATAAAAAGGTGAGAACACTCCAACCCAACACCTTATGCCTAAACGAATTAGGGATATCGAAGAAATACTAACTCAAAATACCTATACATTGTTATAAAGTAAAATTTTGTAACATGTTTGTTGGTGGTATTGTACTACTGTTCTTCAACGTAATTTACTTTAGAGTATTTCTACGCTTTTATTAAATTTCTGAATTACTAAATGAAATATTATGCCGTAGATAAAAAGGATTCTACAATAAACTCATTAAATTAAATCACAGCAGTGGTTTCACTCATACACGTCTAGTGCTACATTTCTAATCATCAATTAGAAAAAAATACATCCTATCTTCGCGGGGTTTTAGAACCAATAGTCTACCGGTATTTTATGAGTTTATTTAAAAAATCCTTTTTAATCTATAATATGGAAGACCCTGATTATCTCTGCTCAGATAATCAGGGTTAATTACACTCTACTGCGAAATTATGATATTTTGTTATTATTTTAATCCATATATGTCATGATTAAACATAGTATGAATTTATAAAATTTATTCTTTACGATAAGCGACAAAATACAGTTCTTAATTCGTTAGTTCGCTCTAGTAGATGATAATTGGTATTTTTTCTGGTACCAGTACGATAATATGGAATAAACAATGACCTGATACTGAAACCTCCGAAAGCTCATTAACATATATATCACATTACACTGTTATAACTCGTCTGATGTTTCGATATTTGTATAAATTTTCTCACTGGAAATTAACTTGTAGGACTGCTTTACTACTACATTAATTAAGGAGAAGAACTGAATCTCCTTACAAAAACTCTCTTTTAAGTTTTTCCTTATTATATAGGACAATATATTCAACAAATGAAACATTTTGTTACATTAATCTTATAAATAAGAATTAATCCACAAATTTATTACTATTTACTAGTCTAAAAGACAAATGAACCAATTTGTTAAATTCTATTATATTATACAAATCGTTACCCACGGCTTAACCCACAATTTTCATAACAGAAAGGCCTAGCCTTATAAATGACAGCATATATGGTGCAATATAGGAATGATTCATCCCTATGATGTTACATAGCCCCTGTATTTTAACTGAAGTAGACATATATTATATTATTTCAGTGCATAGGGATAGAATATGCAAATATTATTTTTAGTGAAATGATGCTTTTACTGGTTCATATTTTGTTCCGAGAGTCGGAACCCTACCAGTGCTAAAGTTTGTCAATTACTGTATATATTCTTCGGTAAAATAGTCTCGACTACCAAAGGCTAGAATTTAAAAAATAATAAGACATATAAACCGCATTTCTAATCAAATATAGAAATATACTACGTTTTTCTAAAACCAGTCTTCCTTGAAATGCACTAAATTTTTCAGAAAGCGGTTGATGACAGTGGGAAAGTATTTATAAATATGGGTATCAATTCCTGGAAGGAGTTTAATAAATAATACAAAAACCGGGAACTAATATTTTGCATTGGATATACTTTACCAAAAGGTCTATAGGACATCAACCTCCCCTCTTCAGACTGCAGGCGTATTGTGAGGAGAGTGACTCCACTGGCAGACGTGTCTTATCATACTGAAAGTAGCAATTGCAATGTAGCTGCTTCGCCTTCCTCAAACGCTTCACCAGTCTACAAATCATTACGAATTCATTGCATTTTTGAGTCTTGTCAAAGTTATTATGAAAACGGCGATATGTGCATAAATTTAAATCCAGGATTTTTCATTAATACATTACAAAAAAATCTTAGTTGTAACTAAATAATTGCACATAATTTTTTCTCGATTAACTAGGTTTAAATAATGCAACAGAAAAATGTCCTAATATGCATATAAATCTTTGCTACAGAATATTATTAACTTAATATATCTGTCAAATCATGGATTATTAAAATGTCTATTTAAATCTTCAGAGAACCTGTGATTTCAAAACATGCATTGTATCTCCAATAAAATAATTATCACTCAAAGATTTTATAAATAACCTACTTCTCCGTCTAGTTATCTGTCCCAATTTGAATACCAATATGTCTTTATTCATATGATTATATATTTTAATTTAATGAATAACTAAAATTTTTTGTTATAAACAATAAAAAGTAAAAAGTTTGATGTAGCTTGATTGAACCGTTCATTGATTTCTGGGTTGAACTGGAATGCAAGAGAGAACTAAAGCATACTTCAGGTAATTGTTATGCTGAAAGGGTTTCCTTACAAAGGGTGGATTGTACCCCTCTCTAGAAACAGTTTCCCTCCCTAATCACCAACAATATTGCCATCTACTAGGCAGTGGTCATTATTTTACTTTTTTGTTCTAACAATTATTGCTCAGTGAAATTTCACTTCATTGCACTGACTATTGTCGTTTCTACTTGGAATTAGTCGTTCTTAACTTAGTAAGAAAAGATTTTTGTTCAATACTTGTAGCACTGCTAAGTTATACAATTAATTTCAACAGAATGCTTATCATAGAAAGATACTGATACTTTTGTATCAGATAGGTAGCATTAAACTTACAAATACCTTTAAATTGATTAATTAACATTATCTTAAGTTAAAGGTTTATATAAAATATATAACATTGTTAATGTATGTAATTTAATTAGATCCCTGAAGATTGTGTTATTTATAATATACGTACCATTAGTAATGTATACGCTACATAAGAATAACATGAATTGCTTGATACATATATCAACTTTCTATAAAATCCCTTCCTCGAAAAACTTCCCTGATCATAGCAGAAAATGTTATTAGCTCAGGGAAGAAAAGCCTCAACGTCTGGACATAGTGTCTATAGTTTAACACATTATTTCGAGAATTGTTTGAAGTACAGCACTGAGATTCAAAACCGATGTTACTCTATAGAATAGTAATAGTTCTTCTAATTAATCACATACTATTACTAATATTTCGAAAAATCGAAGATTCTATATCAAGAGCTTGCTATAAAGTAATAATTTAATTTTTATTACATCTATATATATATATTTAGATATGGAAATGAATATTTATATGTACGTCTTTTATGGAATCGTAAGCAATTTTAACAATAATTATGAAAATTTGCTCAATATAATTATGTATATATATACATACACACAAATTACACTATATATGTTGTACACTATATATTTTGTACAATACATTTTTGTGATGTTTATTTTCTTTAAAAATTACTTTCTGGTTGAACTTAAAGCTTGAGTGATACACCACTTTAGAATAAAGTGCATGTACGTGTACGTGTACAATGGCTATAAACGTACACTTTTGACAGATTTTCTTGATCGTGGCAACAGGGCAAACTGTACATCGGCGTGGGAAATATACTCTAAGGAAGTTATAGCATGACCGGTGGGATGCGCTTGAGGAGTGGAGGAGTTGAGCGCGTGGGGGCACAATCTAAAGTAGGGGAGTGAATACGGTGCTACTAACCCTACTGAGAGTTTTCGGCTCCCGGCTCATAGTGGTGGCGGGAGCCGAATATTGTAGTGTTTGCCAACATTTCTAGACCATTATGTTCTTAACACGGTGGTCTTTTATGATGAGCAATTTAATGTAGGAGACCTTGAGAATATTTGAACATTTCTAGACTTTTGAAGTTACGGCGACGGACTTTTATGATGGGGAATTCAATACAGGAAATATTGGAAATATTGGGACCGGATGTACGTGATCTTAAAAATGACTATGTTCTGCCGAAATTGTGTTCATAGCTCACCCTTCTTAATGAGTTCGCAGTAGAGATACCTGGTGGTAAGAAAGGGTTCTCATAAATTGGGAAAGGGTAGGAATTTATATTATTCTTGATCTCCAACGACGACAACAGTTCAGAATTGTAATTGTTACGCTTTGTTAGCCATTAAAATTCAATTTATCATATACTAACCGTGTAAGCTTCAGGATTTACGATAGCAGATACAATTATTGTATCTATATGTAACGCTGTTGAACTTTCGTCAAATTTATAAGTGTGTTGGTTTCTGCTTCCCGTTTCATAAAATGGGAAGCACTTCTCTTGCTTGGCCGTGTATAACCTTTCTACCTCCAATTTTACTTTTTACATTATGATCCATCTCAAACTCTTTACTTAAAACGTAATGAGCACAACGCAATTAATTCACAAATTGTATTACAACTCGTGAATTGGCACAAGCGAATGTTTTTTGGGCGGCACGTATAGAAGACTGGAGACCGAAGTTCACAAAGCTAAATACGGCAACAGACTGAGCCGCTCCACCCCCCACCACTTTAGTTCCGTCTTTGCCTACGGCGCATCTCGAAGTCACCGGTCATGCTATAAATTCTCTACTATAATTCACCTGAACCAGAAGTGCTAATGCACGGGCAAAGTTTACGAAAATCGTGCGAAGCCGCAGGGAAAACCTAGTTCATAAGTATTTGTTTCATGGATCTTTAAAAAATTTAAGGATTAAAATTAATAGAACATCCAAAACTTCATAAAGGGTAATATTACTTTCCACCGAAATCAATAAAATATTTCCTTAAATGGTGTTTATTTTTTTATTTGAGGGGATTTCAATGTGTGTCACTCCACTTGAACAGGTTAATCCAGAGATCAAGAGATCCTTACAGTGTATTTAAAGTGTTTAAATCTATTCTGAACAAGTGACATCCTGAAATTTTTATTGTTTTAAAATTACTAAAATGAATTTATTACGTTATATGTTTGATTGGCTCTAAATGTCAATGATTGAAACTTAATCCCATTGTGCGGTATCCAACGTATTTTGTGTAATACTGGCACGGATGTGCAGTTGGTTTGGATGGATCACTTGCATGGAGATCTGGTTTCATCCTGTAATGTCGTGATTTCGACATTACGGTGGTGGTCGGATCATAGCCTAGAGGTAACCGGGCTGGTAAATTAAACACATGTTTGAAAGTTAACGCACTGGCCGAACCGACCGCATCTTTTCATGGTCTGGGGAGGACTGGGGCAATACAAAGGTAGCAGGGGCTGAGGCGTGGGATTGGACACGAGCATCAGGTGAGGTGGTATGATGCCAGCCGACCAACCAGAGCCATTTATTAGAATCAGCTCACCCTCTACGTCATACAACTTGCAAAACATATTGCCACACGTGAAACAACATAAAACTAATTTATTGTACTGACATACAGGGTACCAACTGTCTTGTTACACCACATAATATTATTTATTTAATTAATATAATATAACTCTTCCCCCCTAAAAGTTGAAAGATAATACAACATGAATACAAGTAATAAAAGAAATATGATAAGTCATGAAACACAATTTACACACAAGTAGAAATGAATACGGATAATGAAATCAAGTACATAACGTAATAATAGCACACCTAATAAAATATCAAAACATGGATAATTATTGTATCCTCAATAAACCCCATTTCAATCAATTAATCAAGATAAGAATACATAGAAATCAGAATAGATATACACTCACATAATATCATAAAAATCATTTTTGAATAATTATAAGTTTAGTTTGCTTACGGGTTTTCTCTGCCTAGCCGGATAGCGGCCTATGACAGGTGTGGTTTGTTGTGACCGATCAGCTGGTAGTACCTCAGCTGGAGACATGGTCAGGCGGTGCGGGGGTGACAAGGTCACACTCCGACTCAATGGAGGGGTGCCAGCTATTTCGGAACTACTACCTGGTCTGGGCGAAAATAACGCAGGGGGTGACATAGACTGTCGACTACCAGCTTCAAGATGATTCTTACTAGTCACTGTACTTGGCAAATATATATCTCTAGGATTTAATTCATTGTCATTTAAATCTAACTGTGTCTGCATTCCTAGCAATTGATTGATATGACGTTTCCAGATAATACCATTATATAGTATGACTAAATAAGATACAGGACTTAGTTTTTTATGAATTCTACCTTCCGTCCATTTACCCTTACTTCTAAAATCTCTGATTAGTACTGGCTGTCCTACCAATAATTCACGAGTTTTGCTTCCACCAAAATTTACAATTTGTTTTTCTTGGTTACGGTGTACAATTTCAAGTAAATTAGGTTTGATTAAATCTAGTCTTGTTCGTAAATTACGATTAAACATAAGTTTTGCTGGTGACTCATTGGTTGTACTATGTACACAATTTCTGTATGCTAGTAAAAATTTACATAAAGCTAATTCAGAATTGTCGTTGCTAAGTAAAGCACATTTCAATCTTTTCTTTACTGTCTTAACTGAATTTTCCGCTTGACTATTACTGGCTGGGTGGTAAGGTGGTGTGAAAGTATGCCGAATTCCATTTGACTTCAGAAATTGGCTAAATTCAAATGAAATGAAAGGTGGGCCATTATCTGATACAATAAGTTGAGGTAAACCGTACCTCGCAAACATAGGTCTCAACTTGTTTATTGTTTGTTTAGCGGAAGTAGAAGTGACTTCCTCGACTTCGAGCCATTTACTGTGTGCATCAATTATTACTAAATATAATTTAGAATTGAATGGACCAAGAAAATCCAAATGGATCCGCTGCCATGGATGTTCGGGATACTCCCACACATGCAATACACTTTTTGATGGATTTTGCCTTTCACTTTGACATGGTTTACAACTGCTTGCTAGACACTCAATATCCTTATCTATTCCTGGCCAATACATATAACCACGAGCTATGGACTTCATCTTTACAATACCAAGATGACCTGTGTGCAATTCATTCAACATTTGTTTTCTTAACACTTTCGGTACTATAACTCTATGACCATACATCAATATTTCTTGTTCTATAGTTAACTCATTTTGTTTTTGCGCATAAGCACTAAGTTCACAAATTACCTTCTCTGGCCAACCATGACAAACATAATTTAAAACCTTACTTAATTCAGGATCTAAACGGGTTTCTCGCTTAACATCTTTAAAGTTAAGGGGTATTTCACTTTCCTCAATATATTGTAAATAAGTACCTATGTAGCTTACTTGATCTGATTCCTCTAGGTTTTGTCTTAAGTCATTTACATTTAAAGGTAACCTTGACAAACCGTCCGCATGTCTGTTAGCTTTGGAACGGATGTATTCAATATCAAAGTCATAAGCAGATAAAAACAAGGCATAGCGTTGTAGCCTACTAGCTGCATACGCTGGTAATCCTTTCTTGGGACCAAACACTGATATCAAAGGCTTATGATCTGTGACGAGAGTAAACCTTCTGCAAAACAAGTATTGGTTGAACTTCTTAATTCCAAACACTATTGCGAGTGCTTCCTTATCAATGACAGAATACTTGAGCTCTGCTGAGTTTAACGACTTTGATGCAAAACAAATAGGTTTTTCACTGTTATCACTTTGGATTTGAGTTAGGACACAGCCCAACCCATATGAACTACTGTCTGTGTACAACTTTAAAGGTAAATCAGGATTGTAATGAGCTAATATAGGAGCTGAAATTAATTTTTGCTTAATTACATCAAAAGATTTTTTACAGGCTGCGTTCCATGCAAAGGGTGTGTCTTTCCTTAGTA